>NW_028261382.1:31182537-31237533 GCF_051295495.1 Thamnophis sirtalis
TATATCATCTATATCTCTTGTCTGTCTGTCTGTCTGTCTATCATCTATCTATCTATCTATCTATCTATCTCTATTAATATTCTTACTGGTTTTGTTAAAATAATTGTCTGTTTCAACTTTTGTGGACTAGCTGAGTATTCAGTTGACTTGAAGCTGAATAGAATTTTTTTAAAAAAAAAAAATGGAAAAGGATATGAATGGAAGAAGGGAGACATGGACTATAAGCGTGCAACCTGAAGATTTGAAAGGCTCAAAACCAAATTCAAGGCAAGTTAATCTATTGATGAGAGTTAAACTGTGAGAGCAGTCAGAGGTGATTTGCCAACAGTGGGGAAAGGACTCCATCTCTCTTACTCAGTAGATATGTACCATCTTTAATCTTTTAGATGGCTTCCTTTCATAAGCTCTTAGACAAATCCATTCAAATTATAGCTGTCAGGTTCACTTTACTCCGCAATGTTCATTACTGTTTCTTTCAAACAACTAATAGGTTAGTGGCCCAAATGGAAGGCTCCTTCCCCTTTCTTTCTGGTCTTTTTTTAATCCACTTAACTTAACCAGATTGCATTTATTGAAACACTTTGCTCTCCTGACTCTTAATTTGAGACGGCATCAACAAGTGACTGTGGAGAGGGATCTTGGCTGAATGCATTAGCTCCCCCCCCCCCACCTCCTTTTGTTCTGGGAGATGTAATGGGTATCGACTGAGCAGGCAAGATGGGTGCTTTGTAGAGGTGGATATATATATATATATATATATATGACAGAGAGAGACAGACAGACAGACAGAACCAGTATGACCATTATTAGATAGATAGATAGATAGATAGATAGATAGATAGATAGATAGATAGATAGATATGACAGAGAGAGATTAGATAGGTAGATAGATAGATAGATAGATAGATAGATAGATAGATAGATAGATAGATGATAGATAGATAGAGAACCAGTATGACCATTATTAGATCGAAAGATAAATAGATAGATAAATAGGAGAGAGAGAGAGAGAGAGAGAGAACCTGTATGACCATTATTAGATAGATAGATAGATAGATAGATATAGATAGATATGAGAGAGAGAGAGAGAGAGAGAGAGAGAGGGAGGGAGGGAGGGAGGGAGGGAGGGAGAAAACCAGTATGACCATTATTAGATAGATAGATAGAAAGAAAGAAAGATAGATAGATAGAACAGAGAGGGGGGAGGGAGGGAGGGAAAGAGAGAACCAGTATGACCATTATTAGATAGATGGAGAGATGGATGGATGGATGGATGGATGGATGGATGGATAGATAGATAGATAGATAGATAGATAGATAGATAGATAGATAGATAGATAGATAGATAGATGAGAGATGAGAGATGGAAGAGAGTCAGACAGACAGATGGAAGAGAGAGAGAGACAGATAGATAGATATGATACAGACAGACAGAACCAGTATGAATATCATAAGATATTAGAGGAGAAGGAAAGGGGAAGGAGAGAAATGGAGGAATAGGAGGAGAACAACTTTGGGGTCCTTGGTGCTCTCTATGTTTGGTTGTTTTCTTGCAGACATTTCATTATCCACCTACATAATGTCATCAGTCCTAGAAGAGAACGGGCTTTGTGGAGTGGAGAAGGAGGAAGACCATGGGGTGCTCTCTGAGCTTGGTTGCTTTCTCGCAGATGTTTCATTACCCAGCTAGGTAACATTATCAGTGCTTAGAAAGGGGTTGGATAAGGAGGAAAATGAGGAGGGGGAAGAAGAGGAAGAGAAGGAGGACTGTGGGGATCCTTGATGCTCTCTCTGCTTGGTTGTTTTCTTGCAACATTTCATGACCCAACTAGGTAACATCATCAGTGTTTAGAAGTGGATAGGAGGAGGAGGAGGAAGAAGAAGAAATAGAAGAGGAAGAGGAGGAGAAGGACTGTGGGATCCTTGGTGCTCACTGAGCTTGGTGGTCTTCTTCTAGACATTTCATGACCCAACTAGGTAACATCATCAGTGCTTAGAAGGGGGTTGGAGGAGGGAGGACTGCAGGGTCCTTAGTACTCTCTAAGCTTGGTTACTTGCAGGCATTTCACTAGCCAACTAGGTCACATCATCCGTGCTAAAAGGGAGGGCTAGAATCCCACTCTCTAGTAGTAACCCAGATGTTGTCACCTAATTGGGTGATGGAAACATCTGCAAGAGAAGAACCCAGCTCAAAAGAGGGTGTTTGGCCTGACTCCTTGGCATGAGATTTTTTAAAATCAAAACCAACATTGGGTACTTCTGGATTAATCCAATCCACTTGGATTTTCGAGATCCCTTTTGCAGGGGGAAAATCTTTTGTCTTAGCTGAACGACAATTGCCATTTCCACATCCCGTCTCCTATAGGGATAAGGAACATTTTCCTCAAAAAGGTAGAAAGCTTTTCAGCATCCCGTGGGAGTTTCAAATTAAAGCATTAAAAGCCGTTGTTTCCCTCCTCTGTAATATAAAGAAAGCTTTTATTTCCCATGACTAAAATATTCAGAATGATTATTTTTTTTGTGCGCAGTGGAAAATAGTTTCTATTGCGAAGAAGGAGGAGGAGGAGGAGGAGGAGGGGGGGGACCCTCCCAACAACAACAAATGTTGATTTAAGTGACAAATGTTTGGCATTAGGAGAAACCGTTGGAATATCTCGAAGTAAATAATGTCAAGTAATAAACTCTTTATAAGGTCTGATGTAATTACTTCGAAGAATACACAAATCTTTATTGCAAACTCCATCCTGGCAATATTTTATGCAGCTGTTTAGCCTTTAAAAAAAATGAGTTCGCTTTTAATTTTCTTTTTTGAGGAGGAGGAAGGGGGAAGAAAGGCCGACCTTTGTGTTGGCTTATTAAAAGTATTGCGTTCTATTGATTTTTGCCATTTTTCTCATGCCCAAATCTTCGCTTTGCTGCATGACAGCAAAATTTCCCAGAGGTCAAAAAAAAAAAAAAAAAAGAACAGAGGAGGAGAAATAAAAATTTGGACTTAAGAGGTTGAGCACATCTGAACAGGGTAACAGAATAACATAGTTGGAAGGGACCTTGGAGGTCTTCTAGACCAACCCCCTGCTCTGGCAGGAGACCTGAGACCACGCCAGACAAATGGTTGTCCAATCTCTTCTTAAAAACCTCCAGTGATGGAGGAGCACCCACAACATCTGGTGGTGAGCTGTTCCACCGATTGTTCTCACCGTCAGAAAAGTCTTCCTGAGTTCTAGGTTGTTTCTCTCCTTGATAGATTTGCATATGTTGTGTCATGGGTTTGTGAAGTGGTTGTTTGTTTACAGTTTTCTGGGTTTTTTTTGAGGGGGGGGACTGGTACAAAGATGAGAGAGTTTGTTTAGCTAGAAAGGCAAGTATGGAGAAGGGCTATCCTTACATCCTTTCTAGGAATTGTCCTTGAGTGTCTTCTACAGATACAAATATTCAATGCTTAATATTCTCAGATATAGTCTTTTCTTTCTTTCCTTCTCTCTCTCCCTCTTCTTTCTTTCTTTCCCTCCCTCCCTCCTTTCTTTCCCTTCCTCCCTCCTTCTTTCTTTCTTTCCTCCCTCCCTCTTTCTTTTTTCTTTCTTTCCCTCCTCCCACACTCTCTCCCTCCCCCTTTCTTTCTTCTTTCCCTCCCTCCTCTTTCCTTTTTCCCTCCCTCCCTCCTTTTTATCCCTCCCTCCCTCTTTCTTTCTTTCTTTCTTTCTCCATCCCCTCCCCCCTCTCTCTGCCACCCTTTCTTTCTTTTTCCCTCCCCCTCTCTCTGCCATCCTCTTTCTTTCTCCCTCTCTCTGCCACTATATTTCTCTCTTTCCTTCTTTCTTTCCCTCCCTCCCTCTTTCTTTTTTCTTTCTTTCTTCCCTCCCTCTCCCTCCCTCTTTCTTTTTCTCTCCATCCCTCCTTTTTTTCTTTCCTTCCCCTTCCCTCTTTCTTTCCCTCCCCTCCCTCTTTCTTTCCCTCCCCTCCCTCTTTCTTTCTTTCTTTCTTTCTTCATCCTTCCCTCTCTTTCTCTCTGCCACCCTTTCTTTCTTTCTTTTTCCCTCCCCCCTCTCCCTGCCATCCTCTTTCTTTCTTTCTCCCTCTCTCTGCCACTCTATTTCTCTCTCTCTCTCTCTTTCTTTCCATTCTTGTAATAGCATTTTGAAGTTCTCGAGAACTGAAACTTATTGGGAACTTTCTTACATTAATCCAACCTTTTTTTTTCACTTCAAAGCAATCATTTCTGGTAAAGAACTTGGAATTAAAGTCCCCAAGAATGGATAATAGGATTTACGTGAAGAGATAGCCACGAAGCAAAAAAAATAAAATAAAATAAAAACCAAATGGAGCTTTTTTCTGAAGAGGTAAAATTCTCTTTGTAACCGCAGCTTTATTTTCGGCTGCACTGGCTGTATATCAACTGGACAATAAAAGCTGGTGTTATGACCTCCAGGTAGAGCTATAAAAACATCTGCAAGGGGAAAAAAGGAAAAAAGGAAAAAAGGAATGAAAGCCAGACTTGTGGTATTTGGCATTAAGGAGCAGGTGGGAAGAGAGAATGTAGAACATGGGGCGCAGAATAACAGAGATGGAAGGGACCTTGGAGGTCTTCTAGACCAACCCCCTGTCCAAGCAGGAGACCTTACACATTTCTGACAGATGGCTGTCCAGTCTCTTCTTGAAAGCCCCCAGTGATGAAGCTTCTACAACCTCTGAAGGCAAGGAGTTCCACTGGTTAATTGTTCTCACTGTCAGGAAATTTCTCCTCAGTTCTAAGTTGCTTCTGTCCTTGGTTAGTTTCCACCCATTGCTGCTTCTCCTGCCCTCAGGTGCTTTGGAGAATAGTTTGACTCCCTCTTCTTTGGAGCAGCCCCTGAGATATTGGAAGGAAGGAAGGTGGGAAGGAAGGAAGGAGAGGAGGGAGGGAGGGAGGAAGGAAGCAAGGAGGGAAGGAAGGAGAGAAGGATGGAAGGAAGGAGAGAAAGAAGGATTTCTCCTTGATTAGTTTCCACCCATTGCTTCTTGTCCTGCCCTCAGGTGCTTTGGAGAATTAGCTTGACTCCCTCTTCTTTGGGGCAGCCCCTGAGATATTGGAAGGAAGGAAGGTGGGAAGGAAGGAAGGAGAGGAGGGAGGGAGGAAGGAAGCAAGGAGGAAAGGAAGGAGAGAAGGATGGAAGGAAGGAAGGAAGGAGAGAAAGAAGGATTTCTCCTTGATTAGTTTCCACTCATTGCTTCTTGTCTTGCCCTCAGGTGCTTTGGAGAATAGCTTGACTCCCTCTTCTTTGGGGCAGCCCCTGAGATATTGGAAGACTTCTATCATGTCTCCCCTAGTTCTTCTTTTCATTAAACTAGGCATACCCAGTTCCTGCAACCATTCTTCCATATGTTTTGGCCTCCAGTCCCCTCATCCACACCTTTTTTACATCGTGGTGACCAAAACTGGATGCCGTATTCCAAGTGTGGCTTTACCAAGGCCTTATAAAGTGGTATTAACCCTTCATGTGATCTTGATTCTATCCCTCTGTTGATGCAGCCTAGAACTGTTGGCTTTTTAGCAGCTGCTGCACACGGCTGGCTCCTATTTAAATAGTTGTCCACTAGGACCCCAAGATCCCTCCCACAGTTACTATTGTGATAGCCCTTGTGTTATTGCAGTTGAAGTAAAAGTAGTCATTAACAGGTAGGAGGTTGTGGCAGATTATCTTGGGCATTAAGCTCAGGTCAGAATGCAGACATGCGTAGTTCAAGGTTATCCAACCTAAAATTCCAAGCAAATTTCTTTGTCGGGAAAATATCAATTCAACACAAACTAGCTATAAAGTTTCCCAGGAAGGCAGCTGCTTGTTCATCCTTTGCAAGGAACACCCAAGAAACGAAAAGAATGGATTTGTGGCGTCTTTAAAGCTCTTCGATTGTGTGGCTTGCTCAGCCCTAAGTAACCTTGGGGTAGACTTAGCCTGGAAACGTAACGTTGCTTTGAGAAAAGCTGGCCTGCCGTCTGTTTCTCCTTCGCTCCCACGGCTGCCATTTTCCTTTGCGAGAGGCACATAGCCATCATTCCCTGCCTCCCTGTAGCCCTCATTCCCATCGTTCCCTGTCAAGAATGAATGAATTATGAAGTGTCCCGCTCCATTTGGAGAACGCTATAAGGTCGGTGGATGGCTTTGCCAAGACCCGCGGAAGGCATCTATCCTTCTGCATTGGCCAGTGTCTTGTCTCAAGAGGAGGAAGAGGATGCAAATGAAGTTCGGTGGATGCCGAGAATGTTTGCATTTGGAAAATGTTTCTTCCCAGGCTTGGTTTCCCTTTAAAAAAAAAACAAAAAAAAATGTTCAGCCTGAAGGATGCTAGTCCATCAAAAATCTTTTTCGGATTCTCTGAAATGATTTTTCTTTTCTTTTTTTTTTTTTTTTCAATTTCAAGGTTTTATTTCTTTTAAAACACAAATATTTCATCATTCGTCAATCATTAAAACATCGAAGTACAATTTTTTTTGTATGCCCCTCCCTCCCCCCCCAACCCCCTCCTCCTCCCCCCCCCCCCGACTTCCCAGAACCCGTACACGGTATGGATTTTTAACAAACACAGTCTAAAATATTTTTCTTGATGCTTCTTGTGTGTCTAATTAGTGGTGCTTTTGAGGGCAGATCTACACCCCTGATGGGTTGCATGTCCGTGTGTTGTGGCCCGCCAGCAGCCAGTGGAGCTGGCAGCAGACTCGGGCAGTGAGGAGGTTGGGAAGGAAACTGGGCCAGTCCTGGAATCCAGGGAAGGCTCCGAGGAGGGCTCTGTGTCAGAAGCAGAGAGGGGGCCAGGGCCGTATGCCAGTTATCAGCTGCCTTCGGAGTCAGAAATCTGTGAGGCAGATGAACAGCTGGAGCCTGTTCCCAGTGTGCGCATGCGCAGAGTTGCCAGACGAAGGGAAGAGCTAAAGATCAAGGGTCGACTTGGGTGTAAGGCTACAGGGGGACGGTGAATGGCCCCTCCCAGAGGAAACAAAAGAGCAGCAAAAGGGGAGTGGAGTTTGCAGGAGACAATTACTTCACTTCATTGGTTCGTGACTCTCTGAGACTCCTTGCCAAGTTCTGCAGATATCGTCCTGGCAGCTCTCCAAGCCAGATAAGGTCTGTGACCGTAAATCCTCCCTCAAAAGACTTTGCTGGATGTGAAAGAGTAGAATTCACATTCAATTAATAAAAGGGGTTTTATCGGGACCAGGAGTTTGCTTCAGGCTCTTGGGAAGCCTCGGTCAGAAGACCGTGTGTATGTCTCTGTGGTGTGTGTGTGGTGTGTGGTGTGTGGTATGTGTGTGTGTGTGTAAATACTCTTTCTTTTAGTGGCATGGTGGTGTACAGGTGGAGCTCTTGCCTGACAATCAGGAGGCTCTGAATCCGATCCATAAATATTTCTCTCTCTGAGCATGATGAGAATATATCCGCTGAGTATAACTCCGCAACGGCGACAGGAAGACCATCTGGCCAGTAAACACTCAGCTAGCTCCATTCAGTTGCCCAGACACTCCATCCTGCAGGGGATTTTGGGGGAAGGAGAAGAGGAAGAAGAAGGAGAAGGAGAAGAAAAAGGAAGGGGAAGGGAAGGAGGAGGAGGAGGAGAAGATGAAGAAGAAGAAGAAGAAGAAGAAGAAGAAGAAGAAGAAGAAGAAGAAGATGGTGATATTATTATTATTCCTTTCCTTTCTCTCCAAGTGAACAGTTTCTCTTTGCTTTAAGCATAGAGCAGCCTGCCAAGTGGAGAGCTTGCCCTGTGCAGGCACAGATGGGCCTTGATGGGCTGGTGCATTAAAAGCCACAAATGTGGCGTCGCCTTGGTTTCTGCCTTCCAAATGCGGGGAAAGTAAATAGCTTCGTGCTTCAGACATGGGGGGGTGGGGGTAGGGTGGGCAGCTCCGCCGGTGCCACAGGGATGCAGACTTGAGCTTGCATTTCTTTGCTTAATGAAACCATCCTCAGCGGATCAGACGAAGGGTCCATTTGGCATGGGTCCATTTTTTTCATCCCGGAGCTGCGAGGGCTGCACAGAAGGCAGTTTTTGGAACAGGACGGAGTTTGGGAGCTTTGAGGGATACAATTTTTGCAATCCAGAGAAGGCGTCTTCCAAATGACTGTCAGAATGTGATGTATTAGTAACAGCTAAGGGACGCAGGGGCTCAGGGGCTAAGATGCTAAGATGATGAGGTCGGCAGTTTGGCAAATCTCTAGCACTGCTAACGGAGGGAGCTCCCGTGACTCGTCCCGGCTTCTGCCCGCCTCACAGTTGGAAAGCAGGTAAAAATGCAAGTAGAAAAATAGGAACCCCCTTTGGTGGGAAGGGAACAGTGTTCCCTGTGCCTTTGGCATTGAGTCATGCCGGCCACATGACCACGGAGACGTCTTCGGACAGCGCTGGCTCTTCGGCTTTGAAACGGAAATGAGCATCGCCCCCTAGAGTCAGGATATACTAGCACATAGTGTTCTGTTCTGTTAATATTTTGCCCCAGTGTGATGTTTCTCGACTGTCTTCAGAGGCGCACAAAATGAATGCAGCGCTGTCTTCGGACAGCGCTGGTTCTTCAGCTTAGAAACAGATGAGCACCGCCCCCTAGAGTCAGGAACGACTAGCACAGATGTGCGAGGGGAACCTTTACCTTAGTAACAGTGAAGCTCACAAAGCACTAAAGATCTCCTCCTCCTCCTCCTCCTCCTCCTCCTCCTCCTCCTCCTCCCTCCTCCTCCTCCTCCTCCTCCTCCTCCTCCTCTACTCCACAAACCCCACTCCCTTCTGGCACTGATGATATTATCTAGTTGGGTAATGAGATATTGGCAAGGAAATCACCAAGCTCAGTGAGCACCAAGGGCTCACAGCCTTTCCTCCACAGCCAGAGGTTTGATCCTGACTGGTTAATAGTTAACTTCCTTCCCTCCCTCCCTCCCTCCTTCTTATTTCCTTCCTTCTTCCTTCCCGTGTCTTTCCTCCCCCTTTCTCTTCCCATCTCCTTTCTTCCTTCCTTCTTATTTCCTTCCTTCTCTCCTTTCTTCCTGTGTCTTTCCTTTCCTCCCTTTCCCTTCCCATCTTCTTCCTTCTTTCTTATTTCCTTCCTTCTCTCCTTCCTTCCCATGTCTTCCCTCCCTTCCCCTTTCTCTTCCCATCTCATCCCTTCCTCCTTTCTTATTTCCTTCTCTCCTTCCTTCCTTCCCATGTCTTCCCTCCCTTCCCCTTTCTCTTCCCATCTCATCCCGTACTCCCTCCCTTTCTTTCCTTCCTTGATTGGTAAAATGAGGTCCCAAATTATTGGGGGCAACATACTGACATTGCAAACCATTCAGAGAGTGCTATAAAGCACTATAATGTGGTATATACCTCTAAGTACCATTGCTACTCTTCGAGCTGCTGCGTAAGCCCCTTCCTCACAATAAGGCAGTGATCCATGAAGGGGTCTTCTGTGCTACAGGGCAACCATTTGGTGACACGACTAAAACGTCAGGAAGTGCTGAGGCCCTGTTTACCCTATTTCCCACCACTCCCAGCTTATCAATGCCCCCTAAATTACTCTGCCTTTTATCTCCACACCCCAGGGAACCCTTCATTGGAAGATTTACCTTTGTCCTTACTGCTGCTGTCTCTCTTGTCTATATTTATATGCCAAATAAAAATACTTTATTATTCAGATGATGCATGGCTAGGCTGGATGTGCCTCTGTGGATTCTTGGCAGAACCCATAAAATTGCAGCGACGGTGGAGGCAGAGATGGGGAAGGGAGGGAAGCAGAATAACAGAGTTGGATGGGACCTTAGAGGTCTTCTAGTCCAGCCAGAAGGTGCAAGCTAGCCAAAGTGTTAGCTTGCATCTTATGTAGGGGTGGGGGAAAAATCTAGTTATGATTTTCCAAATGGGTTTAACAGAATAAGAGAGTTGGAAGGGATCTTGGAGGTCTTCTAGTCCACCCCCTGCTCAGGCAAGAGACTCTACACCATTTCAGACTGGAAAGAAGGAAGGAAGGAAGGAAGGAAGGAAGGAAGGAAGGAAGGAAGGAAGGAAGGAAGGAAGGAAGGAAGGGCAGACACAGTTGGAAGGGACTTTGAAGATCTTCTAGTCCAACCCCCGCTCAGGCAGGAGACTCTACACCATTTCAGACTGGAAGGAAGAAAGGGAGGGAGGAAGGAAGGAAGGACGTACACAGTTGTAAGATACTTTGAAGGTCTTCTAGTCCATCCCCTGCTCAGGTAGGAGACTCTACACCATTTCAGACTGAAAGAAAGGAAGGGAGGGAGGGAGTAAGGAAAGAAGAAAGGAAGGACAGACACAGTTGGAAGAGAGGGCTGAAAGCCCTATGAAGCGGTATATAAGTCAAACTGCTATTGCTATTGCTATTGCTACTTTGAAGGTCTTCTAATCCAACCCCCGCTCAGGCAGGAGACCTTATACCATTTCAGGAAGGAAGGAAGGACAAAGTTGGAAGGGATCTTGAAGGTCTTCTAGTCCAACCCCCTTCTTATGCAGAAGACTTCTTAAACACTTCCTGTGTTGGAGCACCCACAACTTATGGAGGCAAGCTGTTCCACTGATAAAATTGTTTGTCAGGAAGTTTCTCCTTAATTCCAGGTTGCTTCTCTCCTTGATTAGTTTCTACCCATTGCTTCTTGTCCTGCTTTCAGGTGCTTTGAAGAACAGGTAGACCCCTTCTCTTCTTTGTGGCAGCCCCTCAAATACTTGAACATTGCCATCATGATTGATTTCAATGTCATGGTTGATTGTGCTCCCTGTCAGGAATTTTCTCCTTAGTTCCAGGTTGCTTCTCTCCTTGGTTAGTTTCCACCCATTGCTTCTTGTCCTGCCCTCAGATGCTTTGGAGAATAGCTTGACTCCCTCTTCTTTGGGGCAGCCCCTGAGACATTGGAAGACTGCTATCATGTCTCCCCTAGCCCTGCTTTGTTGTTAGTTGCAAAGTCATGTCCAACCCATCGTTGACCCCATGGGCAACGTTTCTCCAAACCTTCCTGTCCTCTACCATCCTCTGGAGTCCTTTTAAGCTCACACCGACTGGTTTGGTGACTCCATCCAGCCACCTCGTTCTCTGTCACCTCCTTCTTCTTTTGCCCTCCATCGTTCCCAGAATTCAGCTCTTCTCCAGGGAGTCCTTCCTTCTCATCAGGTGGCCAAAGTCTTTGAGTCTCCTCTTCAGGATCTGGCCTTCTAAAGAGCAGCCAGGGTTGATCTCCTATAGGACTGACCAATTGGATGGCCCTGCAGTCCAAGGGACTCGCAGGAGTCTTCTCCAGCACCAGAGTTCAAAGGCCTCCATCCTTTGGCGCTCAGCCTTCCTTATGGCCCAACCTTCACAGCCATCCATTGCAACTGGGAAAACCACAGCCTTGACTAGATGCACTTTTGTTGGCAGGGTGATGTCTCTGCTTTTTAGCATGCCGTCTAGATTTGTCATAGCTTAGGCGTTTGCAAATGAAGCTGTGATAATTTTATTTAAAAATGCCGGTTCATAGCTTTTTTTAGGGATAAAAAATAAAGGGCTTGTGGGATTTGCAGGAACTTGTCTGTGTCTCTGTGTGCCTTCAGTGGAGACTTTGTGGAGACCAATTCCTTAAAAAAAACAGGAAATACATGATCCTAAGGGGCAAAATTGACACAGACAGCCCATTACTTGTGGATATGATTTCATCCCATTTAGATATAAATATTTCAATTAAACTCATGTGAATCAATTACCTC
Source organism: Thamnophis sirtalis (assembly GCF_051295495.1). Classification (NCBI taxonomy): domain Eukaryota; kingdom Metazoa; phylum Chordata; class Lepidosauria; order Squamata; family Natricidae; genus Thamnophis; species Thamnophis sirtalis. The sequence continues at coordinate 31,194,232 of NW_028261382.1, forward strand.
TTGAAAGCAGCCGAGAAACCAAATGGCCAGATTTCTAATGGGGATAAAAATGAGATCGAGAACAAAGACAATTCATGTCTTGAAAATATTTCTAAGCAGCCGTCGGGTGTAACATTTCCCAAACTGGCTGATAGAAAGGAAAAAAAAACAACAACAATGTTTATAGCAAAAATTTAATTAAACAAGCCTAATCGGAATTGTTTTCGTTTCTGGAGAATTCGTTCCTCGATAACCAGTAGCAATTCTCCAAGAAACTAAAATGGAAGCCGGGTAAAACTTGAACCATGATAGGACAAATGGATTCATGTAAGATCTTGAGAACTTTCTCCAAATCAGGCCGGGATAGGGATGGCTATAACCACAGATGGAAACAGGAAGGTTGCTACCGAAGAGACATTCTTCGTTGAATCAAATCCTCCCTTTGTTTATAATATGAAATATTATAAATATACGAAAACAAATAGCAGGAAAAATAGGGAAGGGAAGAGTGCAGAAAAGAAGGGAAAAAGAAAGAAAAGGCATTGACTTCTGACTCCCTTTGGTGCAGTAGAATAAGATTTATTAGTATTTTATTAGTATTTATAGGCCGCCCTTTTCCCTGAGGGGACTCAGGGCGGCTTACATAAAATAAGGAGGGGAGGGTACAGACAATAGACACCAAGATAGTAACATCCAACCTTTTGCATAGTAGTATAAATTAAGTGGCTAGACACAGTGGCTCAGTGGCTAAGACACTGAGCTTGCCGATCAGAAAGGTTGGCAGTTCGGCAGTTCGAATTGCTGCGTAACAAAGCGAGCTCCCGTGACTTGTCCCAGCCTCTGCCATCCTAGCAGTTCGAAAGCACGTAAAAAAAATGCAAGTAGAAAAATAGGAACCACCTTTAGTGGGAAGGGAACAGCGTTCCGTGCACCTTCGGCATTGAGTTATGCCGGCCACATGACCACGGAGACGTCTTCAGACAGTGCTGGCTCTTCGGCTTTGAAACGGAGATGAGTAGCACCCCCTAGAGTCAGGAAAAACTAGCACATAGTGTTCTGTTCTGTTCTGTTAATATTTTGTCCCAGTGTGATGTTTCTCGACTGTCTTCAGAGGCGCACAAAATGAATGCAGTGAAACAGAAATAGACCGAAAGTACTCAGTAGATCGATCTAAGCTGTACTCTTATCTCATAGGTTTCATAACGTAGCTGTCAGTGTTCCAAGTACCATGTAGAATCAAATCAGAATTGGAGACAAAACTATGCTTAAAGTTCCAATTTAATAAAACAGGCATGTTGGCACATAGCTCTGGGGTCCCAACTCTGGAAGTTACATCAGAATCCCACCCAGGTAAAAGTTCATGATCTTGTCCCCACACCCACAATCCATCACATGGTCCAATCTCCTTCTTCCATGCTGGCGTCCATGCCCAGCTTCTTCCGGTCAGGTGTGAAAGTGCGGAGACAAAGGATGACCTTGGCTTCTAGCAAAGAATGACAAACAATACATTCCAAAATCCTACTCCTTCTAATCCCCCCTCCCATTGACTATACTTAAAGAAACAGCATAATGAAATAAGAGAAAGTGTGGCAAGCCAAAATTCTAAAAGGAATATAAATCCAGGCCTGACAGTAGCTTTATTTGCAGTGCATGGATTAGGATAATACCTTCTTTAAGAAGATGCCCAAGTGGGATCTATTGAATTAGACCAACCTGTTGGCCATGGATGCAAAGATTGTTGAGTTTGTTTTAAGTAAGTTGAGAATGTCAGTTGATGGACCATCCTCTTACTTTGCTGAAGCTCCAAAGAAGAGCATTCATTGTGATGCTTATGGTCTGTCCTGCAACATCTAGCCTGGACTGTAGGATGGATCACTCACTAGCCAAGATCACATTGCTGGTCTGCAACAAGTGAAACTTCTTAGAGTCACAGAGCTGGAAGGGACCTTGGAGGTCATCTAATCTAACCCCTTGCCCAAGGCAGGAGACTTTATACCATCCTGTTGAAATGCACGCCCAACCTTTTCTTGAAAACCTCCAGTAATGGAGCTTCCACAAGTTCTGAGGAGCCGAGGTGGCGCAGTGGTTAAGGTGCAGTACTGCAGGCCACTTCAGCTGACTGTTATCTGCAGTTCAGCGGTTCTAATCTCACCGGCTCAAGGTTGACTCAGCCTTCCATCCATCCGAGGTGGCTGAAATGAGGACTCAGACTGTGGGGGCAATATGCTGATTCTGTAAACCGCTTAGAGAGGGCTGAAAGCCCTATGAAGCGGTATATAAGTCTAACTGCTATTGCTAAGTCTAACTGCTTTCCACTGGTTACTTGTCCTCAGTGTCAGGAAATTTCTCCTTAGTTCCAGGTTGGACTTCCTCCTGAGGAACTTCAATACAATACAATAGCAGACTTGGAAGGGACCTTGGAGGTCTTCTAGTCCAACCCCCTGCCTAGGCAGGAAACCCTATACCATTTCAGACAGATGGCTATCCAACATCTTCTTGAAGACTTCCAGTGTTGGGGCATTCACAACTTCTTTAATCCATTGCTTCTTGTCCTGCCCTCAGGTGCCTTAGAGAAGGAGTAATTCATAATTTAATGTGTTCCTAATAAATGGATTTGCAAAGGAAGATGGATGCCTTAGACTTTATTTTTGGGGACACGATACGTGCGAGTCCCTTGGACTGCAAGGCCATCCAACCGGTCCGTCCTAGAGGAGATCGACCCTGGCTGCTCTTTAGAAGGCCAGATCCTGAAGAGGAAACTCAAAGACTTTGGCCACCTAATGAGAAGGAAGAATGACTCCCTGGAGAAGAGCCCAATGCTGGGAACAATGGAGGGAAGATGAAGATGAAGATGAAGATGAAGAAGAAGAAGAAGAAGAAGAGGATGACAAAGAAGAAGAAGAAGGGGATGACAGAGAAGAAGAAGAAGAAGAAGAAGAAGAAGAAGAAGAAGAAGAAGAAGAAGAAGAAGAAGAAGAAGAAGAAGAAGAAGAAGAAAAAAGAAGGGGATGACAGAGAAGGAGGTGGCTGGATGGAGTCACCAAAGCAGTTGGCATGAGCTTAAAGGGACTCCAGGGGATGGTAGAGGACAGGAAGGCCTGGAGGAACATTGTCCATGGGGTTACGATGGGTCGGACATGACTTCACAACTAACAACGACAACAACAACTTGGGGGCTTAACATCTTCTTTGTGACACCCCTCTCAAGTACTGGTAGACAGCCCTCACATAGAATTAGAAGGCACTATTCCAATTAATATTACTGCTACTATTAGTATTATTGCTGGCGTATCCTTTTGGGGCGAGGGGGCGAGATGCGTCTTATCTTGGCAGTTTCCTGTTTTAAAGATTTACAATGCCAGTTGGCTGCTCTCAACCAAAAGCCTGGACTAACAATTTTTTTTTTTTGTAAAGCTTTGTAATGAATTAGACATTTTGGCCTCCAGTTAGGAATGTTCTAGTTGTCTGTTTTGGTTAAAACGGACACCCTGGGATTCTTTAGGCTAAGTAGTAATTGGCATTACGCTTCTTCCATAATGAATGTTTAGTGTCCAAAGAGAATGCTGTTTACTCCAACCCATAGTGGACAAAGGACAATTTATAATTATGGTCACAAAAGCCAAAAAGCACAGCTCTCGCATGCGAATAAAAATGAAGTTACAATCTTGGGCACAAACGCCGCGTTGTTACACATTGTATTAGACATTATTGTTTAGGCCAATCCACGATTGAATCTATTTTTCAATTTTAGGTTGTTATAAAGTCTGGACTCATGTGTTAAGAGATCTGTAAGCAGGGGTGGGATTCAGCTAATTCGGACTGGATGTTAATTTTAATCTGCTTCACTGAATCAGTAGTTCAACTGGCTGGCCATGCCCACCCCACCCACCTCTCAGGAGTCTCCACTTGGCCCATTTTGGATGCTAGGAAAGTGCAGAGACCACGCGGAGGCTCCGGGGGGGGGGGACGAAAAACGGGCCTACTGTAAGTTCCAGAAGTCCAAGAACATTTCCAGCAGTGGTGAAATCTAATTTTTTTTTGCTGTCGGTCCGGTGGGTGTGGCTTGGTGGGGGAGTCATGTGACTGGTTGGGCGTGGCTGTGTAGTCATGTGACTGGGGGATCAAAAGACAGAAACTCACTTTAACAATGTCCTGCTGGAGCAGGGTTGGACTAGATGACCTACAGGTCCCTTCCAGCACTGGATTATCCTCTGAAGTTGTGGCTAATGCCAGGTTTGAAGCCTTTCCTTCCTCTCCTTTTTCCCTCCCTCCCTCCCTCCCTCCCTCCCTCCCTCCTTCCTTCCTTTCTCCCTCTGTTTCTTTCTCTCTCTGTTTCTTCCTTCCTTCTTTCTTTCTTTCTTTCTTTCTTTCTTTCTTTTTTCTTTCTTTCTTTCTTTCTCAGTACCACTACCCTCCATTTTTGGCCTAGCAGACTTCAGGAAAGCCTGCTGGGAGCACAAACAGACCCCCACCCCCATGTTTCCGAAGAACCTGTAGTAAAAAATGCTTAAAAAGTAAAAAAAAAAAAAGTTCCCAAGATCAGTTGTGCGATGTGCGATCATCGGAACTTTTTTTGTACTTTTTTTTAGTGTTTTTTTACTACTGGCTCGAACCGGTAGCATTTCACCCCTGGTTTCCGGCCTCCGGATGGCCTCTGGAGCCCGGGAGAGGCCATTTTCACCCTCCCAGAGGCCACCCCCCCCCCCGGTGCAGGAAGCTGAATAGGCCATGCCCACCCAGTAACCGGGCAAAGAACTGGTTGCTAATATTTTGGAAATCCACCTCTGCCTGTAAGCAATAATATGTTAACACATTCAGCTATTTGGAGACAGAAACGTACAGTATTTTCTAACCGTTCCAGCCTGGAACACACACAAAAAAAATCCCCCTAAAATGCACAAAAGGTCATTTGAGTTAACATGATATTCTTGGGAACAAGGATTCAGCAGCGTTCTGCAGAAAATATGTGTGCCCAGCAGCGAGTAGAGAATTGCGCTGCTTTCAATGAGAGCTCTCAGTACTTTCTCGGAGTTTGTTCTGAGCCGAGGAAGAAGGTTTAATCATCAATATCTGCCTTCGCTTCCCCTAATTTTCAGGTGGTTTTTATTGAATAAAGAAAAGGGAAAGGTTCCCCTCACACATATGTGCTAGTCGTTCCCGACTCTAGGGGGCGGTGCTCATCTCCGTTTCAAAGCCGAAGAGCCAGCGCTGTCCAAAGACGTCGCCGTGGTCATGTGGCCGGCATGATTCAACGCCGAAGGCTCACGGAACGCTGTTCCCTTCCCACCAAAGGTGGCTCCTATTTTTCTACTTGCATTTTTTACGGACTTTCGAACTGCTAAGTTGGCAGAAGCTGGGACAAGTCACGGGAGCTCCCTCTGTTACGCAGCGCTAGGGATTCGAACCGCCAAACTGCCAACTTTTCTGATCGAGAAGTTCAGCATCTTAGCCACTGAGCCACCGTGTCCCTAATATCTATCTATCTTATATCTATCTTAGCTTCCCCTAATTTTCAGAAATACGCTGGTTATTATCGAATACCCTTCTACAATCAAAGTTCTCTTCCAGCAGGAATGGAGCTATGGGGAGAGCAGAGGTGGCCAACCCATGGGAGGTGCAAGCTAACAAGAATCAATGGGCTTAAGATTTGAATAATAAATGCCTTTTCTTGTTCTTATACAGCAGGGTGGAATCAATATGAAGATGCTTTCAATAGTAAATGATGTGTTCTTAGAGAGAAGAGATAGAAGTCTCCCATGAAACATGAACAAAGAATGTGGGGAATCATCTATGTTCTTAATGTCCATTTCTACATTTGAGCCCACATGGTTTTATATTCATGCGTACATTACAAGTAGAATAAGGGAGGGAAATAATCCTCAAAAGAAGAAGAAAAAGAAGAAGTGATTGTGGCTTAGAGACAGTGTATTGATACTCCCTTCTCAATTTAGGGAAATCAGAGACTGGACCAGTGCAATTTTTGTAACATTTTGAAGAGAGAGAGGGGGACAGAGAGAGGATAGAGAAAGAGAGAGGGAGAGAGAGAGGAGGAGGAAGAAAGAGAGAGAAGGAGGGAGGGAGGGAGAAGAAGGAGAGGGAAGGAAGGAAGGAAGGAAGGAAGGAAGGAAGGAAGGAAGGAAGGAAGGAAGGAAGGAAGGAGAGAGACAAGAGAAAGGGAGGGAGATTGGTGATTTCCTTGCAGACATTTCATTACCCAACTAGGACACATCATCAGTGCAAAAAGGAGGAAGAGGAGGGAGACTGTGGGTTTCTTGATTCTCTCAGAGCTGCATAGTTCTCTTGCAGACATCTCATGATCGAAGTATGTAACATCATCAATATCAGGAGGAGGAGGACAACGACTGTGAGGTCCTTGGTGCTCTCTGAACAGGATGGGGTTTTTTTTTTGCAGACATTTCATTACCAAACTAGGTAACCTCATTAGTGCTAAACATCAACCTCTCAGCTCACAGCACCAAGGATCCCACAGAAAGTTAGTTTAATTTAGTGTTTGCTGATTGAAAGAGGTATTTTTTTTTAAAAAAATCAGCCTCTGATCCAGTGGTGGGATTTAATATTTTTTTTTTAGTACCGGTTCTGTGGCTGTGGCTTTGTGGGCCTTGCAGGGGAAGGATACTGCAAAATCCCCATCCTTTCTCCATCCCACTAACCTGCTTCCCAGCTCCGTTCTCCTGTTCAGGGCAACAAAAGAAGATCAGCTGGGAGGCTGGGAGGGAATGGGTGGGCGAGGCCAGCCTATTTGCCGGTTCTCCAAACTACTCACAATTTCCGCTACCGGTTCTCCAGAACCGGACAGAACCAGCTAAATCCCAACTCTGCTCTGATCTATGGAATATTGAAACCACGTTTTGGCTTTTGCAGCCAAGGAGGGGCCTACGCATTCCACACAACCCCCCCCCCAAAAAAAACCGCATGCAAAGGATGCTTAAAAATGCATCCCCCCCCCAAAGAAGCAGGGCAGAGGCATGGCTGTACACCGGAGACATGTAAATCTAACATCAGGAGAGGAGAGAGAATTCCCCAAGGGCGAGCCGCTGATTAAATCTAGATGGATTTTAATGCTCCCTTCTGTGAAATCCAGAAACAAAGGTTTTGTTTAGAAAGCAAATCGGGATGACAAGACAGACGTGGGTATCGGCTGGGGATTGGCATGATGATGAAGGAGATAAGAACTCTGGTGGCATCAGATTTATGTTCTGAGGAGGTAGAGGTGGAGTTATACAGGGAAGCCAGTTCCTTATCTCTCCAACAGCTTTCCTCTTCGTTTCATTAGAGATAGGGCTGGGTAGCTGCTCTTTTGTGCACACACTCTGTTGATAATTTAGAAAGATAAACCAGAATTCTGGCTGGGAGGGGAGGGGGAGTAAACAAACTTTTCCCATGAGCCTCTTTTTTCTCTTTTTATATGGCAGATGCAGCCAAGAGGTGTTCTCTCAAACGTATCTAGGGCCTGGTTGCTTTAACAGAATAACAGAGTTGGAAAGGGACCTTGAAGGTCATCTAGATGTTGGGAGAATTTGAAGAGGATGTATGTATGTGACACTGTAGGTGCACACATACGTTTCACAATGCTTCTCTGAACGCACTCGCTCTCTCCAACGGGGAGCTTACCTAACAGACATAAACCTCCCAGTGGCCTCAACGACCCTCTAAAAGGATGCAAATGTCAGCGTTCCAAGTATCATGTAGAATTAAATCAGAGTCCAAGGCAAAATGATCCTTAAAGTTCCAATTTAATAAAGCAGACATCTTGGCATTATGCTATGAAATCCCAATACTGGAAATGACATCAGAATCCCACCCAGTTAAAAGTTCATGATCTTGTCCCCACACCCACAATCCATCACATGGTCCAATCTTCTTCTTCCACGCTAGCACCCACACCCAGCTGCTTCAGGTCAGGTGCAAAGGTGCGGAGACAAAAGATGACCTTGAGCTTCTAGAAAAGAATTTTTTATTTGGAAAACAACACATTCTACCCCTTGCTATTTACCCCCCGCCCCCTTAATGAGAGTGTGGCAGGCCAAAGATTCTTAAAGGAACCGCTGCAGGCCTGACAGCAAAGGACCAGCTGCCTGCAAGGAGTACAAATCCTTCCATTCCCCACCCTCCAGTCAAGAGCTGAAAAAGCTTCTTGGATGAGAAGTGAAACGTCTTCAAGGAAGTCCAGTTGCCTCCTGAAAAAAGCACTTTTGGGACAACCACAATCTGCAAGACTGAGAATCCCCATAGACTCCTAAGTTCTAGGTTTGATGAGTTCGCTCCTTGGAAAAAACCCCGATGTGGAGAAAGATGGAAAGCAGAAGGAGAAGGGGACGGCAGAGGGTGAGATGGTTAGTGTCATCAACACAATGAAGATGAATTTGGGCAAAGTCTTGAGAGATGGTGGAGGACAGGAGGGCCTGGTGTGCTGTGGGGTCACGGAAAATCCGACACAACTTTGTGACTGAGCAACCTCTAGGCTGATGCATCTGGTGAGCATCTCAAGGTCTTTTCCAGGCTTCAATTCAGCCTCGAGACACAGTGCCACAACTAAAATGGCTTTTATTTGCGTTGTTCGGTAAGAGGGATGGCAGGAAGCTTTTGGAAGTAAGCAAGAGGAGATATCTTAAAGGGTCAGTTGTGCCAATGCATTAGAGTTCAGACCGGAAGAGACATGGCAACAAGGTCAGCCAATGGGGGCTGCTTGCTGATTCAGACTGCAAGGAGCCTGAGTGTGCCTTAGCTCTGTAGCTCTGAGTCTGCGTTGAGCTCTAAACTGGCCTGCTGCTCTGAAACGGAAACTGTTCTCTCCTCTGCTTGTGGCTTGCTTGCATCTACTGCCACATTGGAAAACCTGCCCTTGGTATTGTATATTTACTTCATGTGTTATATCATCTATAATGAGAAGTTAATGAATCCTGCTGAATCAGTTACCTGTGTGTGCTTTCTGGATACGATTGCTGCAACAAATTCTGGCAAGTTGGTCAGTGGCATGCTGGGCATGTGATGTGTCCAGCAACTTGCCTTAAGGGAAGGCCGGATTTTAAGAGGAGGAAGCGAAGAAGGATGTCCATCCCAACCTTATAGCTGGATGTTGATGTCTATCTTTGAAAAATGCATTTGCAAAGCCATCCTGTGTTCGTTGCAGAATGAATTCAACGGCATCCTTCAGCCTCCGCCTTTGCAAAGATGAGCATCTTATTGTCAGGGCGCAGAGGTACAAATTTGTGCAAAACTTGGAAAATAAAAATTGCACTGAAGATGGGGGTGAAAACCTGCTAAACCTATATGGTATTTTTTCTTCTTATTTGCCGGCAGAATAACTTGCAGGTTACTTGTTTTCCCCAACCTGGTGTTTGTATTTCTCTGTTGTTTGTTATGAATATTTCCAGGGCTGTTCGCCCGAGTTATGGAAACAGACAGGCTTCGCAACAGCTGTGTTAGTAATAATAATACTGGTTTGGCTACGCTACGAATAGTCTCTCTTGCTTGCTCACTTGCTGGGTGGCTGCATTTTCTAAAATCCCTCCATCAGTTTATTCTCCTCTTCTTCTTAGTAACATTCCCCTGGTTTATGGCTCCGCATCCAAAATTAAATCCGAGTCCAAGGCAAAGCATTCCTCAAAGTTCCAATTTATGAAGAGAGCCATGTTGGCCCATGTGGGAAAACCCGAATCTGAAAGCTTCTCAGTTTTCCCCACCCAGTTGAAAGTTCAAGATCTTGCCCCCACACCCACAAGCCCATCCCATGGTCCAATCTCCCACTGCCATGCTGGCAGTTCCACCCATCGAATTCCGGTCAGGTGCAGAGGTACAGAAACATAGGATGACCTTGGCTTTCTAGAAAGAATGTTGTTATTTCTACATATCATCTAACTCTGCCTTCCCATTTTCCCACAACAGAAAAGGCATAGGAGAATAATAGAGAGTGGGGCAGGCCAAAGATCCCAAAAGAATATGGCTGCAGGCCTGACATGCACAACATTTCCGAAGGTTCTCCATCACTGCCCTATGCTATTCTGGACAAATGGTTGTCCAATCTCTTCTTAACACCCCCCCCCCCCCCCCAGGGATTGTTGATTTAAAACCTGGGTATTACCAGAAAAGTAGCATTCTGCTCAGTGGTGGGTTTCAAAAATTTTTGGAACCTCCTCTGTAGGTGTGGCCTGCTTTCCAGGTCCACTGGTGGAACCTTTTCTAACTGGTTCGGTAGATTTGATGAACCGGTTCTATTGAACCGGTGCGAACCGGTACGAACGCACTCTGATTCTGCTCATAGAATTATGGAACAGCTTTTGCAGATGCACAATTACTAAAGAGAATTCTACATAGCTTGCATTCGCATTAAAGAATTGGCTTGCTATTTTCTCTTGATTTTAGGGGTAGCTTAATTGGGTTACGTTTGGAGTGGAAATTGAAGGGGTTCACATGAGATTCTTCCGAGGTTTTGCTCCTACCCTAAACTCGCACTTCAGCATTTGGGGGAGTAGCGTTTGCAACAGGAAAGCTGTTCAATATTCATTATTGTGCAAGTGGCATATTTTGTCATGCTAGCAGCCGATCTCTTCAAAGCAATTGGCTTTACCAGTGAGTTTGCAGACAGGGAGCAATAGCTGGTCTTTATTGCTCGTCTTTTTGCTTCTGGTGCTTTGAGCTATGGGGTCACTGAACATCAAAATTGCATTTCAGGATGTAGCAGCTGCCAGTCAATATTGAAGTGGATAAGCTATGCTGCGCTAAGATCCTTCTCCTCCTTCTCCTTCTGCATTTCCTTGTCCCTCTCCTTGTCTTTCTCTTTCTCATTCTCTTTCTCCTTTTCCTTGTCTTTCTCCTTCTCCTTGTCTTCCTCCTTCTCCTTCTATGTGTCCTTGTCTTTCCCCTTCTCCTTGTCTTTCTCCTTCTCCTTCTTTTCCATCTCCTTCTGTGTCTCCTTGTCTTTCCTCTTCTCCTTGTCTTCCTCCTTCTCCTTCTATGTGTCCTTGTCTTTGTCCTTCTCCTTGTCTTGTCCTTCACCTTCTCCTTCTGCGTCTCCTCAACTTTCTCCTTCTCCCTGTCCTTCTGTCTCCTTCTCCTTGTCTTCCTCCTCCTCTTCCTCCTCCTTATTTTCCATCTCCTTCAGTGTCTCCTTGTTCTTTCTCCTCCTTGTCTTCCTCCTTCTCCTATGTGTCCTTGTCTTTGTCCTTCTCCTTGTCTTGTCCTTCTCCTTCTGCATCTCCTTGACTTTCTCCTTCTCCCTGCCTTGTGTGTCTCCTTCTCCTTGTCTCGAATTAAACTGATGCCTTTTGTGCATACAGTTGGCATAGTACCTAATAGAGACATAAAAATATATATAGATTTTTCTTCTTCTTCTTCTTCTTCTTCTTCTTCTTCTTCTTCTTCTTCTTCTTCTTCTTCTTCTTCTCCTCCTCCTCCTCCTCCTCCTCCTCCTCCTCCTCCTCCTCCTCCTCCTCATTTTCCATTTCCTTCAGTGTCTCCTTGTCTTCCTCCTTCTCCTTGTCTTCCTCCTTCTCCTTCTATGTGTTCTTTTTTGTCCTTCTCCTTGTCTTCCTCCTTCTCCTTCTCCCTGTCCTTCTGTGTCTTCTTCTCCTTGTCTTTCTCCTCCTCCTCCTCCTCCATCTACTTTTCCATTTCCTTCTGTGTATCCTTGTTTTTCTCCTTCTCCTTGTCTTCCTCCTTATCCTTCTCCTTCTCTGTGTCCTTGTCTTTGTCCTTCTCCTTACCCTTCACCTTCTCCTTCTGCATCTCCTTGTCTTTCTCTTTCCTTCTCCTTCTCCCTGTCCTTCTGTGTCTTCTTCTTCTTCTTCTTCTTCTTCTTCTTCTTCTTCTTCTTCTTCTTCTTCTTCTTCTTCTTGCCTTTCACCTTCTTGTCTTTCTCCTTCTCCCTCTGCCCTGCCACCCCTCTCCTCCTCCTCTTTCAGCCCCCTGTGAATTGAAGTTAATGCTCTAATCACATTCCTTTAGGCAAGCTTGTGCTCCCAGCAACAAAATTGTTAGGAGAAAACATGGAAAAAAAGAACATTTCTCTTCCTGCGTTGAACTATGATAATTCATTTCATTTCTCTTTCCAAACACAATCCTCTCCCAATTTTTAAAAACAGTGGCTGTCACATTCTGGCTCTCATTTTTTAAAAATTTTATGACTGCAACATGCTCAATGCTGGATACTTACCATCTTGATTTGGCTCCTTTGCCTGTATCCAAAACACTTCTGCCAAAACGATTCTCATTTATGGATGCCTCACATTTTTGGCTTGCAGAGCACCAAGTCTCCCGTGTAGCTGACAATTAAAAATTAAAACAGATCACTCTACAGATGAAGTCATGCAAGCATAAACTGTAACAAGACCCACATTGCTAACATGCAGCAGTTACGGAGCATTGCGGCTTCCCCAACTTTGATAAATACCTGAATACATTAATGTCTAGAATGGAAAGCTAGGCAAAGGAGGAGGCTTCTACAACTGGGTGCAACTATTAGAAAGAGAGTTCTTGTGTTGTGATGATGGATTGGTGCACATGGTTGGAACTTTCAGGTATGTGCGAAAAAAGAGACTGTGTCAGGCCTGCAGCCCTCTTTTCTTTTGAGTCTTTGGCCTGCCACACTTTCTATTATTCTACTGTGCATTTTCTATTGTGGGAAAAGGGGAGGCGGGGACTGTACGGAGTTAGATGTTATGTAGCCATAACAACATTCTTTCCAGAAAGCCAAGGTCATCCTTTGTCTTTGCACCTCTGCACCTGACCAGAACTGGATGGGTGGAACTGCCAGTACGGCAGTGGAAGATTGGACCAAGGGATGGACTTGTGGGTGTTGGGTGGCAGGATCTTGAACTTTCAACTGGGTGGGGGAAACCTGGAAGTTTTCAGATTGGGGTTTTCCCAGATGTGCCAAGATGGGTCTCTTCATAAATTGGAAGTTTGAGCCATGCTTTGCCTTGGACTCTGATTCACTTTCAGATGCTATTTGGAACTTTCAGGTATGTGCGGAAAAGAGACTGACTGAGGTTTTGCTCACCTAACCATGGTTGTCTGATGGACTATGGTTGTCATGCAAGTAATCATGGACCCACTCTAAGATAAGCCAATCCCAAAACCATTCTAGAGGACAGTCTTGTTGGGTTTCTGGTAGGTCAAAATCAGAAATGTAGGACTAACAAATCTATCTATCTATCTATCTATCTATCTATCTATCTATCTATCTATCTATCATCTATCTATCTATCTATCTATCTAATAATGGTCATACTGGCACACTCTCTCTCTCTTCTCTCTCTCCCCCCCTCTCTCCTATCTATCTATCTATCTATCTATCTATCTATCTATCTATCTATCTATCTAATAATGGTCATACTGGTTATCTATCTATCTATCTATCTATCTATCTATCTAATAATGGTCATACTGGCACACTCTCTCTCTCTTCTCTCTCTCCCCCCCTCTCTCATATCTATCCATCTATCTATCTATCTATCTATCTATCTATCTATCTATCTATCTATCTATCTATCTATCTATCTACCTACCTACCTACCTACCTACCTACCTACCTACCTACCTACCTATCTATCTATCTATCTATCTATCTATCTATCTATCTAATAATGGTCATACTGGTTATCTATCTATCTATCTATCTATCTATCTATCTATCTATCTATCTATCTATCTATCTATCTATCTAATAATGGTCATACTGGCACACTCTCTCTCTCTTCTCTCTCTCCCCCCCTCTCTCATATCTATCTATCTATCTATCTATCTATCTATCTATCTATCTATCTATCTATCTATCTATCTATCAATGGTCATACTGGTTATCTATCTATCTATCTATCTATCTATCTATCTACCTATCAATAAATGGGTCTCCCTCCCTCCCCCCCCTCTGTGTGTGTGTGTGTTCCAGCATAACTCTGGAATGCCTCAAGGAATTTCAACCAAACTTGGTACACAGATGACTTACTCCCTGGAAACAAATACTGTGTGGGTAAGACACCCCTAACTCCCCTTGGGATGTGTGCTCTGTTAAGATGCAGCCTGTTGTGCCTTAAAATGACTTCTATTGTACTGCCGTAAAATGGCTTCTACTGTACAGCGCAGTGGAGGTGCTATGGTAACGGTTTCACAGTACTCCACAAGGGGGCTCCCTTTGGTAAGGGGGAAATTCCAACATTTGAAATTAAGTTTGGTCTGGATATTTTCCCCTTATAAATAAATACCCGGGAAACGCTGGATTATCAGCTAGTGCTATTCTAAAATAGAACTTTTTTCTGATCTTCATACCCACTTCATCTGATATTTATGCTCATAAATGGAGATGAGCACTGCCCCCTAGAGTCGAGAAGGACTACTAGCACATATGTGCTTTACCTTTACTTTTAAGCATGTTAAACACATGTCTGTGTGATTTTACATCCATCTCTCTCCCGGTATGTTTTTTTTTAGATCTCTTAGTATAGATGTGTGTGCTTTGAACATGTTGTTTTTGACTCCTCTTGAGTCCTGAAATTACCGCAAGCTCATTCAAAGGTGTTTTTTTTTTCTCTCCCCTTCTGGTCCTTGCCAATTTCTCCCTGTTTGAGACCAACAGGCCCCATTGATTTCTCTTTCTGTGACTGTTGCCTATTTATTTTTATTTTTTTTTCACCCTAATTAGCCCGCTATGAGCGAAATGTCATTTTCTTTTCTCCAGCCTGTTTTTCTATTTCATTTCAAGTAAGTGCCTGGCAATCAGAACCCCCTTCAGGTTTTCCAATAGGAAAACATGACCTTTAGATGATGATGACTTCTTCGCCTTCTTTCTTTTTTTATCAAATCGCCAGCAAATCTCAAAATTAACTGGGTGAGGCCAGATGTTTAACCGAAATGTATTTACCATATTTTTCAGAGTATAAGACGCGGCGAGATTTTGAAGAGGCAAATTTAAAAAAACAAGTTTTTGCACTCTGCAGAATTCCCCAAAACGGCCCGTTTTTGCAAAATTAGGCAAGTTTTTTTTTTCAAAAAAAAAGGGGGGGCACGAAAAGCCTTCAGGAGGCTTGTAGAGTTCTCCTGGGGGGTAAGCCCCCCAAAATTAGCAAAAAAAATGGCCAATATTTTGTGAAAACGGGCCTGTTTTTTGTCAAAAAAAAAAAGGCATGCATAGCCTTTAGGAGGATTGTAGAGTGTATTTGTATTTGTATTTGGTTTATTTGTATGCCGCCCTTCTCCAGGAGGGACTCAGGGCAGTGAACAACTCAAAGGGGAAAGGGAACATAAACAACAGTACACATAATTAAAATACACGAAAATCACACAGCCATACCAGTCGAGAGGGGAGGGGAACTCATCAACCCCAGGCCTGCTGGCACAGCCAGGTTTTGACGGCTTTCCGGAAGGCCTGGAGAGAGGTGAGGGTCTGGATCTCCGCGGGGAGTTCATTCCAAAGGGCCGGAGCTGCTACAGAGAAGGCCCTCCCCCGGGTGGTAGCCAGATGGCATTGGCTGGTGGATGGAACCCGGAGGAGGCCGACCCTGTGAGATCTGACGGGTCTTTGGGAGGTAATTGGCAGCAGGCGGTCTCTCAAGTACCCAGGTCGAATACCATGAAGGTCTTTATAAGTTACGACTAGCACTTTGAAGCGTATCCGGAGACTGATCGGTAGCCAGTGCAGCTCGCGGAGGATAGGTGTAACGTGGGTGTACCGAGGTGCACCCACAATCGCTCACGCGGCTGCATTCTGGACGAGTTGAAGTCTCCGAATACTCTTCAAAGGCTGCCCCATGTAGAGCGCATTGCAGTAGTCTGGCGGGGGGAGGCAAAATTGAGCAAAAAATGGCCAGTTTTTGCTCATTTCTGCCCTCCCCAGCCCCCAGGAGCACTCTGAAAGCCTCCTAAAGGCTATGCATGGCCATTTTGGTGAAGGGGGCGAGGTTTGGGGAGGCAAAAAATGCTGTATTCAGTGTGTAAGACAAACCCAGATTTTCAGCCTCTTTTTTGAGGGAAAAAGGTGCTTCTGATACTCCAAAAAAAAAAATACAGACCAGAATGATGAAGGTCTGTGGTTCTGTTCAGCTGTTTATTTGGATAAAATGATTGGAAGGATGCACACTGTCATCTTCACAGATGTTCAATATTTTTGATTCCGTCATCTTTTCATTTCCTTCAGGTCATTCTTTTTCCCCCAATTAAAGTTTGGGTTGGTTACATAAATAAATGCATAAATGCACCCAGAGCAGAGACCTTCAAATATTCAGGATTCAGGGGCTGCCCCAAAGAAGAGGGAGTCAAGCTATTCTCCAAACCATCTGAAGGCAGGACAAGAAGCAATGGGTGGAAGCTAATCAAGGAGAGAAGCAACTTAGAACTAAGGAGAAAGTTCCTGACAGTGAGAACAATTAATCAGTGGAACAGAAGTTGCCTCCAGAAGTTGTGAATGCTCCAACACTGGACGGTCAAAAGATGAAGGCTCCCCTCACACATATGTGCTAGTCACTCCCAACTCTAGGGGGCGGTGCTAATCTCCATTTCAAAACCAAAGAGCCAGTGCTGTCTGAAGACATCTTTGTGGTCATGGGGCCGGCATGACTCAACGCCGAAGGTGCATGGAACGCTGTTCCCTTCCCACCAAAGGCGGTTTCTATTTTTCTACTTGCATTTTTTACCTGCTTTCGAGCTGCTAGGTTGGCAGAAGCTGGGACGAGTCATGGGAGCTCCTTCCGTTATGCGGCGCTGGGGATTCGAACCGCCAAACTGCCAACCTTTCTGATCGACAAGCTCAGTGTCTAAAGTTACTTGGGTATATTTTTTAGTCCCCTGGTTTTCTTGGCAAATACAGCCAGCTTTCAAAAGATGGCCTCCCGAATTCTCTCTCAAACTTTCCTTTCCCTCACCAAGACAAATTTCAAATCCCTGCTCTTTGCCTCGAGGGTCTGTTGAACGGTTTCCCAAATTTATCTCACTCTTTCTCGCTTCCCACCTCCTTCTCCTCTCTCTCCCCCCCCCTTCCTCTTCTGTTATTGTCTGGCTTTGAAATTGCATCTTTGCCTGGAAGCCAAATTTTGCTCCTGGAGAAGAGCCAGATTGGAAGAGTTAATTGAAGGGAGGCTCAAAACATCACAACGCGACTGATCCTTTACCTGCAGTACCTCACAGCTTTGCCCGAGGTGTGTGGGTCCAGGGAAAAACCTAGGAATATCAGCAAAACACAGCAACAGGGAGAGCAAGTAATAAATAGAATCTTTTTCAGAGCGGGTTGCTTGACGGGTAAATCCCAGAGCCCTCCTTCGGAGTTAAGGTGGCAAACAATCGCAAGAGGCTCGTAGATTCCACGACTCGACTAAATGTCCGTGTGTCAGGTTAGAAAACAGCCGATTGGAAGGGAGGATGGGAGCAGAAGAAAAACGTGAGAATCAAAAGAGGGCTGGGGAGGCCTCCATGCAAGGAGGGAGGCCAAATTAAAAAAAAATCTTTTAATGCAAGACTTTTTCTGCTGCTAATAGTCCTTTTTGAGGGCAAGCAATATACGACACTGTCTTGTCAAGTTTGAAAATGGATTGCTGCCTTGGGTATCTGCTGCCACCAGAAAAAATAATAATGGAGAATTGGGATAACTGAAATATTTCCTTCCTTCCTTCCTTCCTTCCTTCCTTCCTTCCTTCCTTCATTCATTCATTCATTCCTCCCTCCCTCCCTCCCTCCCTTCCTTCCTTCTTTTCTTACTGCCTTCCTCCTACCTGCCTTGCTGTCTTCCTTCCTTCTTCCTTCCTCCTGCCTGCCTATCTTCCTTCCTGTCTTCTTTACTTGTCTTCCTTCCTTCTTTAGTATCTTCCTTACCTGTCTTCTTTCCTTCCTTCATCCCTTCCTTCCTTCCTGTCTTCCTTTCTTCTGCCTGCCTATCTTCCTGTCTTCCTTCCTGTCCTCCTTCCTTCCTACTTCCTTCTTGCCTGTCTTCCTTCTTTTCTTCCTTCTTTTCTCTCTTCCTTCCTCCTGCCTGCCTGCCTATCTTCCTTCCTTCCTTCCTTCCTGTCTTCCTTTCTGTTTTCCTTCCTTCCTGTCTTCCTTTCTGTTTTCCTTCCTTCCTTCCTGCCTGCCTGCCTGCCTGTCTTTCTCCCTTCCTCCCTCTGTCATTCCTTTCCTCCTCCTCCTCGGATTTACCTCCTGCATGAAACCATAACCTGCTTTATTTTATTTATAAGATTTTTTTTTGGTCTTCCATCTCATTTTGACTTTATGATAAGGTCACGCAAAGTATTTCAACTTCGAAACATCTTGAGCTTGAAAAAGGTGTTTCTTATTCCAAAACAGGCTGTTTGTACACTGTCCAAACTTACCTAGACTCCTCTTGTCCTTGAAACGATTTGAGTTTCAACATTTCTGCACAGTAGACTTTTTCTTTTGTTTTTGGATATATATCTTTTATTCAGCATGGAATAAGTGTGAGCCTCCCTATTATTATTATTTAGTATTATGTACCAGCTATAAGCTGTTTCAACACATAATGCCCCCCCCATTATAGGCAAGTACAGCTAATGCTACACTATTTTGCGAGATATCGCATCTGCCTGTGTGATACGAATGAAATTGAACAGTTACTTTCATTCATATATATAGTTTGTGATAAAGAATTCTTTGAAATAGAGACTTACTTTGAGAGCAGCTACAGAGTATTGCTGAATTTGGCTCCTATTTCTTCTGGCTTAGCCTCACATCCAAATCTCATCCCTTAGAAATGCTGCTGATTTTTGACCGTAGGCTTCTGTAGGACAGAGAGGGAACTTTTTAGAGCTTTCTGCAGCCAGAAAATCAGAATAACAGAGTTGGAAGGGACTTTGGAGGTCTTCTAGTCCAACCCCCTGCTTGAGCAGGAAACCCTACACCAGTGAGGGAGAACCTTTTTCTCCTTTCGGGCCGAAATTGCTCACTCATGCGCCTACACCCATAATGCAATGCACCCCGCCCCCACTACGCATGTGTGCATGACCCCTGCACTCCTCCCACTGCTTCACATGGGTGTGCAACTCAAAAATATGTTGGCCAGCAGGAGGTGCACACTGAGCTGGGTGACGGCTCACATTCCCGCACAGAGGGCTCTGCATGCCACCTGTGGCATGACTCCCTCTTCTTTGGGGCAACCCCTGAGATATTGGAAGTCTGCTATCATGTCTCCCCTAGTTCTTCTTTTCAACAAACTAGACATACCCAGTTCCTGTAGCCGTTCTTCATATGTTTTAGTCTCCAGTCCCCTAATCCTCTTTGTTGCCAACCATGATGTCCCTAGTTCTCACAAGGGGAGGGGGGGAAAGTGTTTCTTAAACAGTTACTGTCCTGGAAGTGGGATCCCCATGACCCTATCAAGATCATCCAGGTTTAACCACATTTTCTTGTCCGATGCTATGCAAGAATTCCGGAGAAATAGATTTCCTGTATGATCGCTATCCAGGGTGCTGAAACCAAAGTCCCCCATTAGTTAGAGAGGTGATCCTAGCCGTTTGGGGCTGGATGCATTGGTGGAACTGAACTTGTTGAAAATGTGTCACCTTTAGCTGGCAATCTATTCTGGGGTGCTTATTGTGTACCAGTTGAGTGGGCATTGGTACATCCTTCCTTCTAGAGAATAACATCAACAGACAAATTTCTTGTGTGTCCAATCACGCTTGGCCAATAAAGCTATTCTATTCTATTCTATTCCATCCCATCCCTTATTCTATTCTATTCAATTCCGTTCCATCCCATCCCATCCCATCCCTTATTCTTTCTCTTCTATTCTATCCCATTCCATCCCATCCCTTATTCTATTCTGTTCTGTTCCATCCCATCCCATCCCTTATTCTATTCTGTTCTGTTCCATCCCATCCCATCCCATCCCTTATTCTGTTCTGTTCTATTCTATCCCATCTCATTCCATCCCATCCCTTATTCTTTTCTGTTCTGTTCTGTTCTGTTCTATCCCTTCCCTTCCCTTCCCATCCCTTATTCTATTCTTTTTTATTCTATTCTATTCTATTCTATTCCATTCTATTCTATTCTAATTTCAATTCAATTGTTACTAGAACATATTTATTTAGAAACTCTTCCAGTATTTACACATTTAATTTATTGAGCCCTCTGGGCACCAAGAAAAATTATACTTGTGAAGCAACCATATGTCTCTTGCTGGCGCGATGCAAAAATTAATGAAGAAGGAATTGATTCTGTATCTTTGTTGACATCCGATGGTCGTCCTTTCCAGATCACTGCTATCTGCTTCCTTCTAACATCCAAAAATTCACATATACTTTATTAAATTTCTTTCTTTCTTTCTTTAACCCATTTCTCCAGGCAAGCATCTCTGCTTTCTAGCATCACCTTCTATTTCTGTCTTTCCCCAGCTAGGTTTTCCTTGTGTTTTAGAACAGGGGTCACCAACTGGTTGTCCGTGGGCTACTGATGGTCTGTGAGAAAATTTTGGTGGTCCACAGAAAAATTATTTGCATTTTTTTTATATTGCACTAAATCAGGGGTCCTCAAACTATGGCCCCTGGGACGGATATGTGCAATGAACACTTGTGTTGCTGCAGAGCATCTCCCCCTTCGGGGTCATTTTGTGTGGGTTGGAGGGGGGCAG
Organism: Thamnophis sirtalis; assembly: GCF_051295495.1. Classification (NCBI taxonomy): domain Eukaryota; kingdom Metazoa; phylum Chordata; class Lepidosauria; order Squamata; family Natricidae; genus Thamnophis; species Thamnophis sirtalis. The sequence continues at coordinate 31,214,798 of NW_028261382.1, forward strand.
AAATTCTGACTTGGGGTCTGCTTCAGCCTCCTGGTGGGGGGCTTTGGGCAAAGGCTGGAGGGAAGAGCCGCTGGTGGCAAAGAGCCAGAGGGCCTGGTTCCAGTGGGACTGCATCATGGCTTGGAACTGGCTGATCATCTCAGCCCACTGAGCCTCCAGGTGCCGGCACCTGGCCTTGAACTCCCACAGGTCTTCCCTCTGCTTGGAAAGCCTATGCTCCTAGTCCTCAGTGAGATGCTTCTGCTGAGCCTCCTTCTCGGTCAGATCCAATTTGAACTGAGCTCTTTTGCCAACTCTTTCTCATGGTGGCTGCTTAGCTCTAGCAACTGCTTCCTGTTGGGGGCCCCAAGGAGCCCAGGGGGGCAGGCGAGGAGTGGCTGGGAGGGCGCCCCTTGATGTGAGTGACATCGAGTTGGCCACGCCCACCCAGTCACCTGACCACCTAGCCACGCCCACACAGCCAGTCATTAGGCAGATCATATTAGCGGTCTGCAGGATTTAAAATTATGAATCTAGTGGTCCCTGGGATCCGAAAGGTTGGTGACCCCTGCTTTAGAAGAAACAACATTGTCGCGATCCCCACTTTTGCGTTGGTTTTCTCTGGTTGCTCCTCTTCAAACCCTCCACCTTTCTCAAATGAAGCTTCTCCAGGTGGGCCCTGCAGAATCATTAAAGACGTAAAAACAATATCAACCCAGCCGCGCCAGAAAAAAAACACTTGCCTGCTGTGTCGAACGTTGAGTTGCAAGGAGCCCAGCTTCAAAGCCGCAGTCGCTCTCTAGAGAGCTGGGATATTTTATGAAGTTAATTTTTTAGGCTCAGCGGCAAGTCATAACATTTTGCAAACAGAGTCCATAAACTCCTCCCTTCCCCTGTCGGGGGCTCAGGATGGAGTTTTCCCCAGCCGCCGTGAGCTGTTGAACAGATGTGTTATTTATACAAAAAATCTCTCGGTGGGAAAGGTTCCCCTGAGCTTTGAACATCTGGGGTGGGGTAGAGGAGCGAGTGAGAAGCCTGTTACATGTCTACCAGCTGTGTGGCTCTCTAGGCGCCCAGGATGAAGCCGTGGTTTCTTCACTCCTGGTGAGGCAGGGTGGATATAATGATAAAGGGGTGGGCTTGGCTATGGGGAAAGGAATGAAGACTGGGTCTCCCTCCACCCACCCACCCCAGATGTTAAAAATAAAGCAGGAAATCCTGAAAGAAATTCTAAAGTATCTGGAGATTGGGAGGGGGGAGACCAGAAATATTCACCACCCACACCCCACCAATAAAGATTTTAATTTGGAAGGAAGGAACGAAGGAAGGAAGAGAGGGGAGAGGAGAGGAGAGGAAAGGGAAGGGAGGGGGGGGAAAGGAAGGAGAGGGAGAGGAGGAAGGAAGGAAGGAAAAGGAAGGAGAGGGAGATGGGAAAGGGAGGAAGGAAGGGAAAGGAAGGAGAGGGAGACAGGGAAGGAAGGAGAGGAAAGGGAAGGGAAGGAAGGAGAGGGAGATGGGGAAGGAAGGAAGGAGAGGGACAGGGGGAAGGAAGGAAGGGAAAGGAACGAGAGGGAGAAGGGGAAAGAAGGAGGAGGAGAGAAGGAAGAGGAGGAGGAGAGGAAGAGGAGGGAGAAAGAGAAGAAATAATTAAGAATAGAATCTTTAGGCCTACAAAGTTATTTTGCACATGCCAAAAAGTCTTGAATGTTTTATTCTCCTTCCAATACAGATAGTCCTCGACCTACGACCATAACTAAGCCCAAAATTTATGTTGCTAAGTGACAATTTGTTAAGTGAGATTTGCCCCATTTTCCTATCACTGTGAATGAATGATGGCAGTTGTTAAATTAGTAACATGGTTGTTAAGTGGATGTGGCTTTTATATTGATATTGTTACACATTGAAAACAGGGAGGGAGGAAGGAAGGAGACAGGAAGGAGAGGAAAGGAAACAGGAAGGGAGGGAGAAAGGAAGGAAGGGGAGAAGGAGAAAGAAAGGGAAAGGAAAGGGAGGGAAGGGAAAGTAAATGAAAGAGAAGAAAGGGAAGGAAAGGAAAGGAAAGGAAGGAAAAGGGAAAAGCAAAGAAGGAAAGGAAAGGAAAGGAAAAGAAGGGAAGGAAAGGAAAGAAAGGGAAGGGAAAGGGAAAGGAAAAGAAGGGAAGGAAAGGAAAGGAAAAGAAGGGAAGGAAAGGAAAGAAAGGGAAGGAAAAGGGAAAGCAAAAGAAGGGAAAGGAAAAGAAGGGAAGGGAAAGTAAGCGAAAAAGAAGAAAGTGAAGGAAAGGAAAGGAAGGAAAAGGGAAATGAAACGGAAGGAAAGGGAAGGGAAAGGAAAAAAGAGAAGGAAGGGAAAGGGAAAGGAAAAAAGGGAATAGAAAGGAAAGAGAAGGGAAGGAAAGGGAAGGAGAGGAAAGGAAAAGAAGGAAATGAAAGCTTTTTATTTTTAAACTATGAAACACTCGAGATTTTTAATGAGAAATGTTAAACATTTTAAATTTAAAAAATGCTTCCTGGATTTAGAAGGCTGGGCGAAACAGGGCCTGGGGAAGCCATGTAACCATAGCAGCCAGTACATATGTATGCCTGAGAGCTATTTATTAATTGTTAATCCAATTTTTATATCCCCCTCCTTTATTTTTTTTTCCTTGATAGAGGATTGCACACGGAGGAGCCAAGTGTGACAGACTTATTAAGCTTAGGCAGATTCAGATCCATGCTAATCTTTGAAGATTAATCCCTTCCTCTCAGCCTCGGCCCGGGAGGCTCAGTTTCCACATGTATGGACTTCTGGAATGTTCCATTGGCAGCCATGATGGTTGGGGGACATCTGGGAGATGAAGTCCACCCGCCTGGAAGCTGAGCATGCTGGGAAATGGTGTTCTAAACAAGAAGGCAGATTCACTTCACAACTTAACGATTGCAGTGATTGACTTAATAACCACGGCAAAAAAAAGGCCATAAGATGAGGGGGAAAAAAACTAGCTTAATGACTTTTTGTTTAGTAACAAAAAAATGGAGCTCAGTTGTGGTGTTAAGTCGGGGAGCCCCTGTTTATCCATGATAAGGGATCTAAAAAAACATTTCATTCTCTTTAATTTTCTCTTATTTCTTGTTTTATTCCTAATGGTAATCAGGAAGCTTCGATATATGCTAGTTGGTTGGATACCCGTGCTTCACTATGGAACTATGTGATTGGGCTTGATAAACTGACAATGAAAGCTTGAAAACTAATGAATAGTTATGATTCGCCCCTCCTCTCTCCTTCTCTCCCTCAGGATTGCCCCACAGAAGCCTCTCCCCTCCTATCTCCCTTCTTTCCCTCAGGCTGGCCCCACTGATCCTTTCCTACCCCATTCTCTCCCTCAGGCTGGCCCCACAGTGGCCTGTCCTATCTTATCCCCTTCTCTCCCTCAGGCTGGCCCCATTGATCCTCTCCTCTCCCCTTCTCTCCCTCAGTATTGCCCCACAGAACCCCCTCCTATCTTATCCCCTTCTTTCCCTCAGGCTGGTTCCATTGATCCTCTCCCATCCCCATCTCTCCCTCAGGCTTGCCCCACAGTGGCCTGTCCTATCTTATCCCCTTCTCTCCCTCAGGCTTGCCCCATTGATCCTCTCCTATCCCCTTCTCTCCCTCAGGCTTGCCCCACAGAAGCGCCTCCTATCTTATCCCCTTCTTTCCCTCAGGCTGGTTCCATTGATCATCTCCCATCCCCATTTCTCCCTCAGGCTTGCCCCACAGTGGCCTGTCCTATCTTATCCCCTTCTCTCCCTCAGGCTGGCCCCATTGATCCTCTCCTATCCCCTTCTCCCTCAGGCTGGCCCCATTGATCCTCTCCTATCCCCTTCTCTCCCTCAGGCTGGCCCCATTGATCTTCTCCTCTCCCCTTCTCTCCCTCAGGCTTGCCCCACAGAAGCCCCTCCTATCTTATCCCCTTCTCTCCCTTTATGGTGGGGAAGGGGAGTAGAATGTCTAAACTCCCAGCCCACAGGCTGGATGAGTCATGCACTGGCCATGTCCACATCCAAGTGGCAGTTGAAACAGAATTCTTTTCAGGTGGGGAGGGGGAGTAGAACATCTAACTCCTTAGCATCAGAGCATGATGATAATAATAATAATAATAACAACAACAACAACAACAACAATAATCTTATATCCTCTGACATTACCTTAACAGTTCCTAGGTCCTTGGTTAGGACTCGAGTTGTTGAGCTACCAACCAGCCCCAAAGGTTGTGAATCTGACCAAAGATTGACATAATAACAACAACAACATCATCATCAGCAGCAGCAGAAATACTAATGATCTGATGGTCATTTCGAAAAATCCTTTCTTACTGTGCACCTAGAAGCCAAGAGGAACATATGTGTCAAATTTCAAGCTTGTAGGCTTTACGGTTCTGGAGATGTTGTGATGATGCATGAGTGGTATTTGGCTTTTATATATATATAGATAGATAAGATATGTGGGATGCAACATCTGGTTACTAAATATTCATTACCTCCAAGTACATCAAATTGCATTAGGCTTTTCATCACTCCTAAGACTCACAATGGGATTAATGCATCAAAGAGCTGGGATAAAAGATACAAATCAGGCATGAATCGAAAAAGGAGGGGATATATATTTTCCCTTCTCTCTGCATTAGCGTGCCGTTTTCAGAGCAAGGTTTACTTGAAATGATGGGTAAGCTTTGTAAATACCCAGCTTTACCTGACTTTGCTCTCTCCCTGTCCCTCCCTCTCTCTAGCTTTCCTTTTTATTATTATTGTTGTTGATGTTGTTGTTGTTGTTATGGAATGTCTTGTGTGCGCAGCAGATGGTTTCATATTCAATTAAATTTACAGCGGAATCTTTAAGAGCCTTTTTGGTTTTATGTGACTCAACTCTAAGATTCCTTGAGGGCTGTAAAAGCTGAGATACAAACAGAGATTTCTAGCTCGGCAGCCTTTTCGTTTAAAAAAATATATCACAATGTAATGGAAACATACATAATAGGAATGTTCCATCAGGTTTTTCGGTACTCCTGTGTCTCAAAGGAGTGGGTTCTTCCATTAGTTGGATGCTGAGGACAACCTCAAAATGCTAGCTAGTCTTAGGGAAATAGAGATCAAACTCTAGAAGCAACCGGGCAGAGAACAGGTTGCTCACATTTTTTCAATCCCACCCCTTCCTTTTTTCTTTCTTTCCTTCCCTCCTTTTTTCCTCTCTCCTTCCTTCCATCTTCTTCCTTCCTTCCCTCCTTCCTTCCTCTCCCTCTCTTTCACTTTCTCTTTCTCCCTCTCTTCTCTTTCTCTTTCTTTCTTTTCTCTTCTCTCCCTTCCATTCTTCTTTTTCCCCCTCCCTCCCCCTCTCTTTCTCTTCCCTCCCTCCCATCTACTTCTAGAGTAGAAGGGGTGGGGTGGGGTGGGGTAGAATAGAGTAGAGTAGTGTAGAGTAGAGTAGAGTAGAGTATAGAGTAGAGTAGAGTAGAGTAGAGTAGAGTAGAGTAGAGTAGAGTAGAGTAGAGTAGAGTAGAGTAGAGTAGAGTAGAGTAGAGTAGAGTAGAGTAGAGTAGAATAGAAGAGACCTTAGATCCTTCCCATTCTTCATATGTTTTATCCTGGAATGAAGACTTTTCAGGTTCCTAATTCTGTGGTTCCTTAACGGGTGTGTTTGTTGGCTCTTAAGGGCCAGGAAGTGAGGCCGGCCTTAAAAGCAAATGTTCTGTAGAATGTTTTGCCACTGCAGTCCATTTCTCTTCTTCCACCCTTGTCAGATGGTTTCCCCCCAGGGATACTCCTCCCCCTCCCCTCCTGCTCGAGATACAACATCTTTCGGGTTTGAAGGCTCCTTCATGCCGAAACATATACAAGCCCTGCCTGACAGCTCTGAGACTGGGATTCTGGTTTTGACTAATGCAGTGCAAAACACGGCCTTTGTGACTTCCCCTAGGTATTCTGCTTCCTTCCTTTCTTTTTTTTTTTCTTTCTTTCCCTTCTTCCTCCCTCTCTCTCTCCCCTTCCTTTCATCTTCTTTCTTTCTTTCCCTCCTTCCTTCCTTCCTTCTTTCCTCTCTTTCTCCTTCCCTCCATTCCTTCCTTCCATCTTCTTTCTTTCCTTCCCTCCTTCCTTTCTATCTTCCTTCCTTCCTTCTTTCTTCTGTCTCTCCTTCCTTCCATTTTCTTTCTTTCTTTCCCTTCTTCCTCCCTCTCTCTCCTTCCTTTCATCTTCTTTCTTTCCCTTCTTCCTTCTTTCCTCTATCTCTCCTTCCCTCCATTCCTTCCTTCCATCTTCTTTCTTTCCTTCCCTCCTTCCTTTCTATCTTCCTTCCTTCTTTCTTCTGTCTCTCCTTCCTTCCATTTTCTTTCTTTCTTCCTCCCTCTCTCTCTCCTTCCTTCCATTTTCTTTCTTTCTCTCTTTCTTTCTTTCTTCCTTCCTGTCTTCCATCTTCTTTCCATTCTTCCTTCTTTCTTTCTCTCTGTCCCTTCTTCCTCCCTCTCTCTCTCCTTCCTTTCATCTTCTTTCTTTCCCTCCTTCCTTCCTTCTTTCCTCTCTTTCTCCTTCCCTCCATTCCTTCCTTCCATCTTCTTTCTTTCCTTCCCTCCTTCCTTTCTATCTTCCTTCCTTCTTTCTTCTGTCTCTCCTTCCTTCCATTTTCTTTCTTTCTTTCTTCCTCCCCCTCTCTCTCCTTCCTTCCATTTTCTTTCTTTCTCTCTTTCTTTCTTTCATTCGTTCGTTCGTTCTTTCTTTCTTTCTTTCTTTTGTTCTTTCAACCCATTCTTCATATGTTTTATCCTCCAGGCCCTTAATCATCTTTGTTGCTCTTCTCTGCACTCTTTGTAGAGTCTTGGCTCTCTCTATTTTGTGGCAACCCCTTAGATATTGGAAGACTGCTATCAAGTCTCCCCTAGTCCTTCTTTTCATTAAACTAGCCATGCCCAGTTCCTGCAACCGTTCTTCAGATGTTTTAGCGCCCAGTCTGCTAATGCTCTTTGTTGCTCTTCTCTGCACTCTTTCTAGAGTCTCCACATCTTTCCTACATCGTGGCAACCAAAAGTGAATGCCGTATTCCAAGTGTTACCTTACCAAGTCATTATAAAGTGGTACTAACACTTCATCTAATTTTATCTAATTTGTCAAGTATGTATTAGATAACATATATAAGTATAAACATGAATTTGAATACATGAAATGCATATGAATACAAGGGAACATTAAGGCAGGGACGGAAGACACGCTGGTGGTCTTATGCATGCCCCTTACAGACCTCTTAGGAATGGGGTGAGGTCAACAGTAGACAGTCTAAGGTTAAAGTTATGGGGAGTTTGGGGAAGAAACCACAGAGTCAGGTAGAGCATTCCAGGCATTGGCCACTCTGTTGCTGAAGTCATATTTTCTGCAATTGAGTTTGGAGCTGTTTACCTTGATTTTGTATCTCATGTATTGTTGTGGTTGAAGATGAAGTAGTCATTGACAGGTATGATGTTGTAGTAGATAATTGTATTACTATGCTTAGGTCAGATTAAAGGTGGTGTAGTTCCAGGTTACCCAAGTCCAAAATTTTGAGCCTGGTGGCATAAGGGATTCTATTGTGAGCAGAGGAGCGGAGGACTCTTCTCGTGAAATATCTCTGGACTCACTCAATTGTATTAATGTCTGATATGCAGTGCGCGTTCCAGACAGAGGAGCTGTATTCAAAGATTGGTCTGGCAAAGGTTTTGTATCCTCTGGTTAGTAGTACAGTGTTACCAGAAAAGAAACTATGCAGGATTAGGTTAACAAGTGTTGACCGGGGGGGGGGGGGAAGAGTGGGAGGGATCAAACCCAGAAACAAATGTATTTCCATTTAGCTTTTAAAAAAGAAGTACAGAAGAAATTATATGCCTTTTAATGTTTGAGGGTTTATTTCCTCCAGATTTTCTGCTAGGCTGTTGTTTTGTTTAATAGTCCCTGGTCAACGGAAACCTCTGCAGATGAATAAAAAATGGGATTGTGTCGTTTGGAAATTGAAAATCAAAAGCGCCCTGTAAATAATTTTTGAGAGCTCCCAGCAACCCTGTTGAAACACCGGTATTATAAATAAAAGTAATGTACTTGAGGCTGAATTACAATCTAAACAAGTCAGGAGAAAGTCATAGAAGTGGATCGTGATTGGTAGGTAGCCAAGAACAGGAAATCAATATCTTTTGTATGTCTAGTCTAGTGAAAAGAAAGATGAAGGGGTGACATGACAGCAGTTCGAAAGCCCGTAAAAAATGCAAGTAGAAAAACAGGAACCACCTTTGGTGGGAAGGTAACAGCCTTCCATCCGCCTTTGGCATTGAGTCATGCCGGCCATATGACCATGGAGACGTCTTCAGACAGCGCTGGCTCTTTGGCTTTGAAACGGAGATGAGCACCGCCCCCTAGAGTCGGGAACGACTAGCACGCATGTGCAAGGAGAACCTTTACCTTACATACATACATACATACATACATACATACATACATCATACATACATACATACATACATACATACATACATACATCTTACAGATAGATAGATAGATAGATAGATAGATAGATAGATAGATAGATAGATAGATAGATAGATAGATAGATGATAGATAGATAGATAGATAGATAGATAGATAGATAGATAGATAGATAGATAGATACTATATAGTCTAGTGAAAAGAAGGACAAGGGGAGACAGGAGAGCAGTCTTCCAATATTTGAGGGGCTGCCACAGAGAGGAGCGGGTCAAGCTCTTTTCCAAAGCACCCGAAGGCCAGACAAGGAATAATGGATGGAAACTGAACAAGGAGAGATTCAACCTGGAAATAAGGAGGAACTTTCTAACAGAACAATCAATCAATGGAACAGCTTGCTCTCGGAAGTTGTGGGAGCTTCATCCCTGGAGGCTTTCAAGAAGAGACTGGACTGCCCTTTGTCAAAAATGGTGTAGAGTCTCCTGCTTGGGCAGAGGGAGGGTTGGACTAGATGACCTACAAGATCCTTTCCAACTCTGTTATTCTGTTGTTATTCTGTTACTCAGAAGTTGTGGGAGCTTTATCACTGGAGGCTTTGAAGAAGAGACTGGACTGCCATTTGTCAAAAATGGTGTAGAGTCTCCTGCTTGAGCAGGGGGTTTGACTAGATGACCTATAAGGTCCCTTCCAACTCCGTTAAAATCTGAGTAATGTTTAAAAAAATATCTATGTAATGCTCCCTCTGGAAGGAGAAACTGTGGTTTGCCCAGATATTCCTCCTTCGGTCTGGTTAATCTCCAGTTGTCTATAAGTCAGACAGGATGATATTGTTAATATAATTAATGTAGAATTGGAACAATTCATTAAGATGCACCAACTTATCAGAAATCAATGCTGATAGGGAAACATGCAAGGAAGAAGGCTTTGCTTTCTTTTAAACTTGTGTTCCTGCCTGTTGCTCGATTGAGTCATAAAAGGAAGACATGGACCTCTGATGGATTTTTCATTCAGTGGAGTTTAAAGAAGCAATTGTCCCTTTTGTCTGGTTATCAAAGGATCCTTTGGCTAATGAGAAGCAAAACTTCTGTTCTTGTAGCAGCAAAGGGGACTGGATGCTAAAATTCGGCACGGTGCGGTCATTTAATTGGGAATGGCTTCACCAAATCACAAAGCAGATCCTTGAATTCCTCTCATACGCATCTAACAAAGTCCTGGCAAACAGCCTTTCAAGGGTGTATTTACAACCACAGACCTTATCAGGCTTGGAGAGCTGCCAGCCCGATATCTTCCAAATACTTGGCAAGGAGTCTCTGAGAGTCACGGACAAATCTTCACACTAATGAAGCAAACTAATTGTCTCCTGCAAACTCCACTCCCTTTTTGCTCCTCTTTATTCCCTAGGGGAGGGGCCATTCATCATCCACCTGTGGCTTTACTCCCAAGTGAATCTCTGTTCTTTAGCTGTTCCCTTCATCTGGCCACTCTGCGCATGCGCACAGGCTTCAGCTGTTTGTCTGCCTCACTGATGTCTGACTAAGAAGGCAGCTGATAACTGGCATATGGCCCTTGCCCCCTCTGTGCCTCCAACACAGAGCCCTCATCAGAGCCTTCCCCAGACTCCAGGACTGGCCCATGTTCCTCCACAACCTCCTCACCATCGAGTCTGCCGTCAGCTCTGCTGGCAGGCCACAACAGTGATTGATGAGATTCACAATTAATAAAGAAGATAACTTCCCATTTCACTTTAAGCGTTTTTGTCTTTCTAAGTCTCTGCTTATTCACATGATGATGTGAATAAGGCCAAATTATTGAATTGATTTTATAATCGGTTAGCATTTTTCTAGCACCTCAGTGCATAAGTCCCAAAGATTATCTTTTTCAAAAGATAATTGGGTTTTTCTTTATTTTTCCTTGAAGACATTTCACTTCTCAGTCCAAGAAGCTTCTTCAGTTCTGAAGAACAGTTCTGAAGACTTCTTATCCAAAAAGCGTCTACAGTTATGAGAAGTCTTCCGAATTATTATGAGAAGTCTTCAGAACTGTTCTTCAGAACTGAGGAAGCTTCTTGGACAAGAAGTCTTCGAAACTGTTCTTTGGAACTGAAGAAGCTTCTTGGACGAGAAATCTTTGAAACTGTTCTTCGAAACTGAAGAAGCTTCTTGGATGAGAAATCTTTGAAACTGTTCTTCGGAACTGAAGAAGCTTCTTGGACGAGAAGTCTTTGAAACTGTTCTTTGGAACTGAAGAAGCTTCTTGGACAAGAAGTCTTCAGAACTGTTCTTCGGAACTGAAGAAGCTTCTTGGACGAGAAGTCTTTGAAACTGTTCTTTGGAACTGAAGAAGCTTCTTGGACGAGGTCTTCAAAACTGTTCTTCGGAACTGAAGAAGCTTCTTGGACGAGAAGTCTTCAGAACTGTTCTTCAGAACTGAAGAAGCTTCTTGGACGAGAAGCAAAACGTCTTCAAGGAAAAACAAAGAAAGTCCAGCTTTCTTTTGAAAAAAAAAAGCACCTTTGGGACTTTTGTGCTGATATGCTAGAAAAATGCTAACTGATTATTTTTTTCAAAAAGCACCTTTGGGACAAACATGACCTGGTCTAAATACACCAGGTCTTTTCTCCAAGAATAAGGGAACATGAAGGGGTAACATGTGGACGAGATAAGGAAGGCATAGCAAACACAACCGTGTCAGTTTAAAAATACAATTGCAGACCAGAATGATTGACAGAGATGAGCACTTTTAGCAATGTATAAATACTTAGTTCTATTTTAATTCTTGCAGAGATGTCGGGAACGGTGACGGATCTTTCTCTGGTGCACTGGAAGCAGCAGTGGTTGGAAAATGGCACCCTCTACTTCCATGTGTCCATGAGCAGCGCCGAACAGCTTTCCCGGGCCACACCGCCAAGCCTTCAAGAACCTTCAGAGATTGTGGACGAGCAGATGCACATCCTACATGTGTCTGTCATGGTAAGTAGGCTCCTTCTACAACCGGGGTGTCCATCTCGATTGCATTGAGGGCTGCATCATGGTTGTGTTTGACCTCAGGGAGGGGGATGCAGTAGGCATGGCCAGGGTGGGCGTGGCCAACTCGACATCACTCGTGCGGGGGGTGATTCCGAAGGGAGAGGCAATAGCCATGGCCAGGGTGGGTGTGGCCAGCTCGACGTCACTCATGTGGTGGCCAAAATACTAAGGCAGGACTTCCCTCAGCCCTCCCTCACTCTCATTATAATCTCCTTCCTTCCTTCCTCTCCCTCTCTTTGACTTTCTCTTTCTCCCTCTCTTCTCTTTCTCATTCTTTCTTTTCTCTTCTCTCCCTCCCTTTCATCCTTTCTTCTTCTTTTCCCTCCCTCTCTCCCTCTCTTTCTCTTCCTCTTCCCTCCCTCCCTTCTACTTCTAGAGTAGAAGGGATGGGGTGGGGTGGGGTAGAGTAGAGTAGAGTATTTTAAAGTATTGTAGAGTAGAGTAGAATAGAAGGGACCTTGGGGGTCTTCTAGTCCAGACTTCTGCTCAAGCAAGATAACTTATACTATTTCAGATAAGTGACTGTCTAGACCAGTGGTTCTCAACCTTCCCAATGCCGTAACCCTTTAATACAGTTCCTCGTGTTGTGGTGAACCCCAACCATAAAATTGGTGTCTCGGTTCCTAAGACCATCAAAAATATGTGTTTTTCTATGGTCTTAGGTGACCCCTGTGAAAGGGCTGTTCGACCCCCAAAGGGGTCCCGGCGCACAGGTTGAGAACCGCTGGTCTAGACTCTTCTTAAAAACATTTATTTTGTTTTTTGTTTTTTATTTTTTTTAAAAAATTAATACCTTTCTGAATTTCCATTCGATTCCCAACCCTTGGGGTGGGGTGGAGGGTGGGGGGACAGACCTCTTGAGATAGGGAAGATAGAGAGAAGAGATAGGACCCAATGGCCTCTTTTGCGGGGGAGAACAAAGCCACAGAAAAGCGAAGACTTAATTTTGCATGATTAAAAGAAGAACATGCCTCACAAGGACATCAATTTGCTTCTCTTTGAAGGTGTTGCTTAAGCTCTTTCCGAAGTACTGCTCCAGAGGGATTTGAGAATGTTCCTCTTTGATTTGTATTGAGCTCATCTGCCAAAGAACTCGGCTTCAGATTAATTTTAAGCTTTACATAATGGTATAATCAAATTCCTCGTGTCTCAAAGCCAGCTCGGGCTGGCCCACAGGAGCTTGGAGATGTGTAGACTGAGAGGGGGATGTGGGACACGGAGAGAAATGGTGAACTTTGATTGTCTAATGTCTTGTGGACACCATAGTAGGTGAACTGTAGACTCGATAGCTACCAACTTTCATTCAGTCAAGGCTGTGTCTTTGAGACAAGTGCTCGCCAAATTCTTGATACTATCCAAGTTTGATTGCTCCAATAACACAAGTGTCAGTTCATTTGCCATTTTCGCTATTTGTTTGTTGTTCTTCTTTTTAAACAATTTATACACTAGCTGTTAACCTGGCGTTGTGCCGGTATGTATTTATCCCAATCCTGTATTAGAGGGAGCCCCCTTGTGGAGTACTGTGCTGTACAGTAGAAGCTTTTTTAAGGCACAACCGGCTGTATCTTAACAGAATTTGAATCCAAAATGCACATTATTACTGTCGAACGTACTGTGACTTGACACTACAGATATAATTAAGTCCTTTTCATTTCAGGGGCCCACACAGAGACATACACACATGGATGCACACACACCTGAAGGGTGGTAGGGATGTTTTACCCCCACAATATTTGTCTCCAGAGAGTAAGTCATCTGTGTACCAAGTTTGGTTGAAATTGCTCAAGGCGTTCCAGAGTTATGCTGGAACACACGCACACAGATACGCAGCCATTTTTATATATAAAGATTTTCATTTAACATATATAAGTGCTTTGTGAACAGTGTATTGTCTGATTCAATTTGCTTACATAATAATACTTTTCCCGCTCCTAATTTCTACCTCTATTATCCAGCCATTTATAAAACAAGTCGCCTGTTTGAAAATACTCTATATCTTTCTTTTCTTTTATCTTTAATGTCAATCTGTCAATTTCTGCACAAATATATATATATATATTAATTACATCCTCTTCTCTTGGTGTTTCCTCATTTTTCTAGTACTGTGCAAATACAACTCTTGCTGCTGTCAAAACATGTAATATTAAATACACATTTCCTTTATCGTACTTTTCTGGAACTATACCTAACAAAAATATAATATGGTTTTTAATCTATATGCAGCTTTTACATTTTTTCTAACCTTGTATGCATTCTCTCTTCTCCCTTCTCTTCTGTCTCTCTTCTCTCTTTCTCTCTCCCCCTCTCCTCTTTCTCTTCTTTCTTCTCTCTCTCTTTTCCCTTTTCTCTGTCTCTCTTCCCTCTCTTCTCTGTCTCTCTTCCCTCTTCTCCCTCTCTCTTCTCTGTTTCTCTCTTCTCTCTCTTCTCTTGTCTCTTCTCTCTTCTCTTTCTCTCTCCCCCTCTCCTCTTTCTCTTCTTTCTTCTCTCTCTCTTTTCTCTTTTCTCTGTCTCTCTTCTCTCTCTTCTCTGTCTCTCTTCCCTCTTCTCCCTCTCTCTTCTCTCTTTCTCTCTCACTCTTCTCTCTCTTTCTTCTGTCTCCCTCTCCCCGCTCTCGTTTGTGTGAAGAGAAATGCAATAGAATTCAAATAGCAGTCCTAGAATTAGCTCATCCTATCACCAACCTGTCTGACAGGCAGCATCAGCGAAAAATTCTTAAGGGATGCTGCTTTTGTCTCAGAAGTGATGGAAGAAAATATCATAAGCAAACAAACAAAAACCCTCAGTGAGTATTTATAATGAGGGGAAACTGTAATTAAGCAGGTGGGGGCAGGGAGATAGGAAGCAGCAAGGCGGCTGAATGACACATTTTGTTTAATCCAACACTTTATATGGGGAGACTAATTAGTGGCTTTAAATGTTTTGACACAAGAAGCCCAAATAATCATCATAAAACATATCAGACATATGCCCAGGACCTTGAAATGACAGATGACAAACTGAGAAGTGACAGGTTGCTTTCTCATGCTAGAGAAATGGAAGAATTACAGCTTCTGAAATCCACTCCACTTCCGGAGAAGGGAAGCGTTCCAATTTATCAAAGGCAAAACAAACATTAATTGCAGCTGGCTGGTAAATTCTCCAACCGCCTTGACCTTCATTGAATTTTAATCCCAAACAGATAAGATTTACTTCGGCACACCAGAGGAAACAACACAATTAAAACCTCAAATGACAGCCAAGATTATGGCACCAAAGGGGGAAGGGGTGGGGTGGGTGTTTGGGGAGCGCAGGGCAGGGGCCAGCGAGCATAACGACAAAAATATATTGATTCCTTTGTGTTTTAGATTGCGGAAATAATGAGCAGGGTTGTGCGTGGCATGAAATAGGGGAGATGTGTGCTTTCCTTCCAAAGCGGGAAGGAAATGGTCACGCTTCAGAGAAACTGACGAATTGTTTTGAGGATTTGGAAGTATCTGTGGAGATTCTCAATCATCCAGGCCACGGTTGTCCCAAAGGTGCTTTTTTCAAGAGGCAACTAGACTTCCTTGTTTTTTTCTTTGAAGACGTTTCACTTCACATCCAAGGAGCTTCTTTGGAACTAAGGAAGCGTCTTGGATGAGAAGTGCAACGTCTTCAAGGAAAAGATAGAATTTGGGTTGCCGCAATGTAAAAAAAAGATGATGAGACTCTAGAAAGAGTGCAGAAAAGAGCAACAAAGAGGATTAGGGGACTGGAGGCTAAAACATATGAAGAACAGTTGCAGGAACTGATATGTCTAGTTTAATGAAAAGAAGGACTAGGGGAGACATGATAGCAGTCTTCCGATATCTCAGGGGCTGCCCCAAAGAAGAGGCAGTCAAGCTATTCTCCAAAGCAGCTGAGGGCAGGACAAGAAGCAACTGATGGAAACTAATCAAGGAGAGAAGCAACTTAAACTGAGGAGAAACTTCCTGACAGTTAGAACAGTTAATCTGTGGAACAACTTGCCTCCAGAAGTTGTGAATGCCCCAACAATGGAAGTTTTTAAAGAAGATGTTGGATAGCCATTGTCTGAATGGTGTAGGGTTTCCTGCCTAAGCAGTGGGTTGGACTAGAAGACCTTCAAGGTCCCTTCCAACTCTGTTATTCTATTCTATTCTATTCTATTCTATTCTATTCCATCCCATCCCATCCCATCCCATTCTATTCCATTCATGTCCCAATTCCTTATTCTGTTCTGTCCTGCTCTATTATTAAAAAGTCCAGTTGCCTTTTGAAAAACCAAAACGTTAGGGCTTGGAAGAACTGAAAATTGGAAAGACTTGGATCTTTTAGGTTTTAAATGAAGCAAAATCCAGGCAGGATTTTGAGTAGGGCAAGGCACCGCTTCCCCTTAGCAGCCTGCTTGCTCACATGTTGTCCATGTCTTCCCTTACTACCTTTGGTTGATGCTTCAATGTAGCATCATTCATCAGTCTGCCTTCCCCAGTTATTTCTTGCACTTTCTGTTCCTTACTGCTCTAAGCTGCCTCTATATCTTGGCTTACTCCACTGGGACACCTCTCCAATCTGCCCAGTGTCTTCCTTCCCTTGTACCCATCTTGGCTTTCTTCCCGTCCCTCAACAATTTTGATATGGACGAAGCATTCCTACTTCAAACCAATGTTCTTTCATTTAAAAGTAAACTTAGGGCATGAAGACTATTCTCTCTCCCTCCTGATCAGCTGAAACTCGGGAGGCAGTGAATAGATGGGGGCAGGGCCAGCCAGAGGTAGTATTTGCTGACATACAAATTTCCACTACCGGTTCTCCAGAACTGGTCAGAACCTGCTGAATACCAGCTCTGTTGCTGGAGTTTCGCAGGGAGTTTGGGATGATTCTGTGCAGATCGGCGAACCCGAGGGAATGAGGATTTTGCAGTATCCTTCCCCTGGAGTGGGGAGAGAATGGAGATTTTACAGTGTCCTTTCCCTGGAGTAGGGAGGGAATGGGGATTTTGCAGTATCCTTCCCCTGGAGTGGGGAGGGAGTGGAGATTTTGCAGTATCCTTCCCCTGGAGTGGGGAGGGAGTGGAGATTTTGCAATATCCTTCCCCTGGAGTGGGAAGGGAGTGGAGATTTTGCAGTATCCTTCCCCTGGAGTGGGGAGGGAGTGGAGATTTTGCAATATCCTTCCCCTGGAGTGGGAAGGGAGTGGAGATTTTGCAGTATCCTTTCCCTGGAGTGGGGAGGGAATGGAGATATTACGGTATCCTTCCCCTGGAGTAGGGAGGGAATGTGGATTTTGCAGTATCCTTCCCCTGGAGTGGAGAGGGATTTTGCAGTATCCTTCCCCTGGAGTGGGGAGAGAATGGAGATTTCACAGTATCCTTCCCCTGGAGTGGGGAGGGAATGGGGATTCTGCAGTATCCTTCTCCTGGAGTGGGGAGGGAATGGGGATTTCGCAGTATCCTTCCCCTGGAGTGGGGAGGGAATGGGGATTTCACAGTATCCTTCCCCCAGGAGTGGAGAGGGAATTGGGATTCTGCAGTATTCTTCCCTTGCTACACCCACCAAGCCCACAGAACCAGGGGTAAACATTTTTGAATCCCACCACTATCCAGCAGCCCACCCCTGATAACATCCATGGTACGTTCAAGGAATGTGCAGTCTTTAGACATGGTTTGGGAAGTCCTTGTCCTAGATAAGTAGCCCCCGAAGACCCATTCTGTCTGGTTAAGCAATGAGCGCGGCCTGTCGTGTCCTCAAGCTCCATCATCATTCATCCTTGCAGTGAGCTTGTCAGCGCATCTCCCCGGTCATCAAATTTAATTATTTGAACTTGGCGACCTCGTTCCCATGGCAGGAGGAGACTCCGAAGTCGACACTAAACTCTTCGGGAATGACAAGTGCCGGCCCTGGCCCAGAGGAGAAGTGACAGTTGCAGTAGGCAGAGCAAAGGAAGAACCACAACTGAAATTCTGTTGTTGTTGTTGTCGTTGTTGCTTCCTGCCAAGAAACTGGGGGAAGACAGGACATCTTCAACCATCAGACCACAGTGGTGGAACTGAGAAGACTTCCATCCCCATCAATAGCAGTAGCTGATTTATATACCGCTTCACGGAGGGATGCGGTTGCTCAGGGGCTAATAGCAATAGCAATAGCAGTTAGACTTATATACCACTTCATAGGGCTTTCAGCCCTCTCTAAGCGGTTTACAGAGTCAGCATATCGCCCCCAACAACAATCCGGGTCCTCATTTTACCCACCTTGGAAGGATGGAAGGCTGAGTCAACCCTGAGCCGGTGAGATTTGAACAGCTGAACTGCAGAACTGCAGTCAGCTGAAGTAGCCTGCAGTGCTGCATTTAACCACTGCACCACCTCGGCTCTTAGACCCTGAGCTTGTCGATCAGAATGATCGGCAGTTCGAATCCCTAGCTCCGTGTAAAGGAGGGAGCTCCCGTGACTCGTCCCAGCTTCTGCCAACCTAGCAGTTCAAAAGCACGTAAAAAAGGCAAGTAGAAAAAATAGGAACCACCTTTGGTGGGAAACTAACAGTGTTCTGTGCACCTTTGGCGTTGAGTCATGCCGGCCACATGACCACAGAGACATCTTCGGACAGCGTTGGGTCTTTGGCTTTGAAACGGAGATGAGCACCACCCCCTAGAGTCAGGAACGATTAGCACATAAGTGAGATGGAGGCAACCTGTTCCAATTCTTCTTACTGTCTTAAAAATCCTTCTGCCCCTTGTTTCTTGCCCTGCCCTCAGTGTTTCTACCCTTTTTAGCTACAAAGACACATTGGAAACATTATTATGGTCATTCCCTTCCCTTAAAGAGATGCCACTGCAAACGTCTCCTAAAGCAGCTTCTTATTGACTGAAAGTGTGCTCGATCCTCCTTTGGAAAGGATGGGATGTAGAGAAGAAAGCCCATGAATGAATGAGCTTGATGGGACCTTGGAGGTCTTCTAGTCCAGCCCCCTGCTCAAGCAGGAGAGCCTAGCCCAGGGATGGCGAACCTTTTCAGCACCAAGTGCCCAAACTCTTTCAGATAAGTGATTGTCTAGAATCTCCTTAAAACCATCCAGTGATTTTGTTGAAGTCCCCATCTTGTTGTTAGACTGAAAGCGTACTCAATTCTCCTTGGGAAACGGATGGGGTTTTGGAGAAGAAAGCAAAGAGAGATCCTATTTTTAATTTTATTTTTGGAAATGGCAGGGTTTTAAAAGAGGCGTTGTGTTTCACAGAAGTGAGACTCAGCCGCAGGAGAGGGGAGCCTTCTCCTCGCACGCACCCCTCCAGGCCTTTTGGTCGCGAAATGGAGAAGAGACACCTGTGTCTCTGTCTACAAATTCTGGAAAAAAAAGGAAGAAAACCAAGTTCTGAAAAAGAAGCCCAAGGCAATGAATTAAACTTTCTGCTCTGCACCTCGGCGAGTTGAAGCTCGGAGGAAAGAAGGGGGATTTTTTTAGAAGTTTTTCGCAGACAAGTTAACTTTCCCACCTTGAATTATCCGTGCCTCGGTTGTTAAAGTTCAGGCTTCGAGAAGAGATAGTGCCTCCATCCTCTTCTCCAAAGCATGCCTCTGTTGTGGCCCACCAGCAGAGCTGGCAGCAGAGTCTGACAGTGAGGAGGTTGGGGAGGAAGTTGGGCCAGTCCTGGAGTGTGGGGAAAGCTCGGATGAGGGCTCTGTGTCAGAGGCAGAGAGGGGGCCAGGGCCATCTGGCAGTGATCAGCTGCCTTCAGAGTCAGATATCAGTGAGGCAGAAGAACAGCTGGAGCCTGTTCCCAGTGTGTGCATGCAATTTAGGAATGTGCCATGTCAGCCAGATTTGTGGTTTACAGTCATATCTGAATTGAATCCTTTGGCCCCATGTATGCTTTGAGAGAGAGGGAGGTGGTGACTCAGTGGCTAAGACGCTGAGATTGTCCATTGAAAGATTGGCACTTTGGCAGTTTGAATCCCCAGCGCCGCGTAACGGAGTGAGCTCCCATGACTTGTCCCAGCTTCTACCAACCTAGCAGTTCGAAAGCACATTAAAAAAATGCAAGTAGAAAAATAGGAACCACCTTTGGTGGGAAGGGAACAGTGTTCCGTGTGCCTTCAGCATTGAGTCATGCCAGCCACATGACCACGGAGACGTCTTTGGGCAGCACTGGCTCTTTGGCTTTGAAACGGAGATGAACACCGCCCCCTAGAGTCGGGAACGACTAGCATGTATGTGTGAGGGGAACCTTTACCTTTTACCTTTTATTTTGGGGGGAAATGACACCTTGGAATCTTGTTGATAATCCTAGTATATATATTTTTCCCAACTTTCCTGCTTTCTGCTCGTGATGCTGGCAGAAATGTAGCTTCTGATGATGGTTGAGGGACCGAGCTGCGGGCCCCGCCTGAGAATTTGTACTGCTGGTAGCCTTCCTTTTCTTAGCTTCTCCTCTTTTCTCCCCTGGGAAGGTCTGCTCGCCACAGCTTGCTGCTAACTCCATTCTACAAGGAGGTGTTAATGACTTTTTAACACTGTATAAAGGCAGATTGGCCTGCTGGATTGAAATCCATGTTCTTTCTGGGTTTTAGGGACAGGAATCTCTATTATAGCACAGAGGGGGGGCCCTGACGCCATCTCTCCTTCTTACTCTCTGCATCATTTGGAAGTTTCAAATTTTCTCTCAATTGCAAGGAACCTGTTGTGATCTGCCAGCGGCCATTGGAGCTGGCAGCAGATTCAGACAGAGAGGATGTTGGGGAGGAACCTGGGCCAGTCCTGGAGTCTGGGGAAAGCTCTGATAAGTGCTCTGTGTCGGAGGCAGAGAGGGGGCCAGAGCCATATGCCATTTATCAGCTGCCTTCAGAGTCAGACATCAGTGAGGCAGATGAACAGCTGGGGCCTGAGATGAAGGGAGATGCGCAGAACTGCCAGACGAAGGGAACAGCTAAAGAACAGGGGTTGACTTGGGAGTAAGGCCACAGGTGGACGATGAATGGCCCCTCCCAGAGGAAATAAAAGAGGAGCGAAAGGGGAGTGGAGTTTTCAGGAGACATTTAGTTCACTTCATTGGTTTGTGACTCTCTGAGACCCCTTGCCAAATTTTGCAGCTATCGGCCTGGCAGCTCTCCAAGCCAGATAAGGTCTGTGACTGTAAATCCTCCCTTGAAAAACTTTACTGGATGCGAATAAGCAGAATTCATAGTCAATTAATAAAAGGGGTTTTTATAGGGTTTTAAAAGGGACACGGAGTTTGCAGCTGCTTTATTTAGTGACTGTGCATAGTTATGTCAGTGAAGAAGAAGTAACTTTGCGAACAGCGCTTGTATTGGAAAACCTTCGTGGACCTGTCAGCCAAAGTAAGACTGAAGCAAGATCACAAGCCCAGTTGGGCTTTAACTTATCAACCAATTGACTTAGCAACCAGATCGCTAGTCCTAATATGGCCGCTAACTGAGGACCATTGCAGAGAACGTGCTACCTAGCTGAGTAAGGTTTAGCTCCTGGGAAGGCAGCAGCAAAAGCTGGTGCATACAGATGCATTAAGCGAAGAAGATTATTTTTTTCCCAAGAGAGGGATTAAATTCCTTTTTTTTTTTGGCCAAAGTGAACCCTTAGTAAATTGCAAGCGTCTTCCTTCCCCACCCACCCCCCACTACCTCCGTTTCTTCCTCTCCCTTCTTTGCCTCCTCATCCCATATTCCTAGAGCTGCCAGTTTCTCCAGGCGCCAGACGAAGCCTCAAAAGCAAAGAGTGAGGAGACAGCTTGGAGGCAGCTTTTCTAACCAGCTGTCTCTTGCAGACATTTTTCTCCGGCTTGGTGCCTGCAGATCCTTTCCTGCTTCATCATGGCATGGTCCAGCCAGCTGGAGCATGTTTCCTCTTTTGCTTCGCACTCCAGGGCATTTTTGAGCATGTCAAAAGTTCCCATATCTAAGCGTTCCGATATCTGAGGGGCTAAAACATGTGAAGAACGGCTGCAGGAACTGGGCATGTCTAGTTTGATGAAAAGGAGGACCAGGAGAGACATGATAGCAGTCTTCCAATATCTCAGGGGTTGCCCCAAAGAAGAGGGAGGCAAGCTATTCTCCAAAGCACCTGAGGGCAGGACAAGAAGCAATGACATCCCAGAATCCTCAGCAGGGGCCATGCCTGCTAAGGGAATTCTGGGAGCTCACTGGGAGATGGAGAACTGCAAATCTGAAGAACTGCACGCTGTCTTCTCTGCCTATGTTTCTTCTCCTCTCCTTCTCCTTCCTTCCTTCCTTCCTTCCTTCCTTCCTTCCTTCTTCAACATAATCTGCTGCTCTTCTCCTCTCCTTTTCCTCCTCCTTCCTTCTTCAACATAATTTGCTGCTCCTGCTCCTCCCTCCCTTCCTTCTGCTGTTCTTCATTTCCTTCTCCTCCTCCCTTCTTCAACATACTATGCTGCTCTTCTCTCTTTCTTGTTCTCCTCCTTCTCCACCTCCTCTTTTTCTCCTTCTCCCTCCTCCACCTTTTCCTTCCTTCCTTTTTCAACATAATCTGCTGCTCTTCTTCTCCTTGTCTTCCTTCCTTCTTCAACATAATCTGCTGCTCTTCCTCCTCCCCCTCCTCCCCATCCTTCCTTCCTTCCTTCCTTCCTTCCTTCCTTCCTTCCTTCCTTCCTTCCTTCCTTCTTCAACATAATCTGCTGTTCTCCTTCTCCTTGTCTTCCTTCCTTCCTTCCTTCCTTTTTCAACATAATCTGCTGCTCTTCTCCTCCTCCTCCCTCCTCCTTAGCTCTCCTCTTTTAGCCGCTATATCAAGTTGCAGAAGCCTCTAAGAAAGAGGCAGGGATATTTTAAAGGCCGCCTTATGCTGGGGGCTGCCGTCCAATCTCCTGACATTGCACTTGGCATGAAAAGGAGCTAGCCTTCTCTTTCACGGTGGCTCTTTTATCATCCTTTCAGCTCTTGTTGGATCCACAAAGTTCGTTTTGTCATGAAAGGGTGGGAGAAGGTCTCTTCATGGAGATGTGTTTCCATTTTTGTGTAAAGGTGGAAGATGTCGCTTTGATTCAGGGTAGCTCTGTCAACTCAGTGGCCCCATGGGTTCCTGGCGCCTTCGGGGATCGCACAACACGGATGCAAGATCAACCTAAAAGCAAAGGGTTGAATTCCACTCTCTTCTTCTGGAATAATACGAAAAGAAAGGACCGTTCTTTTTTTATAGAGAGAGAGTAACGTTATTAAACACTACAATGACGCAGATGGAAACTGAGCCATAATAAAAGGATAAAAGCTAGAATGGGCTGGAAGGAAACAAGTAGAAAAGAAAGGAAGAAAGCCCATGAAGAATATAGTAAAGCCAAAGAA
>NW_028261382.1:31237733-31247733 GCF_051295495.1 Thamnophis sirtalis
ACCGGGGGTAATAAATAATGGTGAAAAGAAATGTTACAGGGAAAATAAGAAAGAATAGAAATAGAAATAACAGGGGAACAACAATATGCATATTTTAATATAACAAGACATATGTAATAATGAGAAGGAGGTTTAGAAATTGAATGGTAGTGGTGCTAGATGTGTTTAAATAACATGAAACAATGAAATGTAATAACTATGAGTAAAAACATTATGTTTTATCTGGGCTAAATGTATGGTACCCAGGTGTCACACTGTTCACTGCATTGATATGTATGAGCAATCTAAAATAAAATAAAACTTGACATTAAAAAAAAAGTTAGAAAAGCCATCAAAATACTTCTAGGGGAAGATCGGATTATTAAAATTAAGCAAACTTGCAGAAAAATGACAACCTTGATCGGCCTGGTCAGAGGGGCAAAAATAAAACAAGAAAGGATCGTTTGGAAGACTGGCAGTCTTCTGGGGAACTTTGGTGAAAGAAGAAGAAAAAAGTTACATTTGACGTTTCTCGGTCTGAAGAGGGGAAAAAAAGATTGGGGGAAAGATTGAGATGATAATTATTTTATTTTTAAAAAAGGCTGGAAGGAATCATTGTGAGGGTTATTTTTTCTTATTTCCTTCCTTTTCCTCTGTTTGTTATGCTTGATTTTTGTGTGTTTTACTACCCTGAAAGGAAAATATAGATATTGGGTTGCATTGGAATAGAATGCAATAGAGAATAGAAAGTAGAATGGAAAGGAAAGGAAGGGAAGGGAACAGAAAGGAATAGAATAGGGTAGAGTAGAATCAAATAGAATAGCTAAAAGGTAAAGAGTCCCCTCACACATCTGTGCTAGTCGTTCCCAACTCTAGGGGGCGATGCTCATCTCCGTTTCTAAGCCGAAGAGCCCAGCACTGTCCGAAGACGTCTCCATGGTCATGTGGCCAGCATGACTAAATCCCAAAGGCGCATGGAGCACTGTTACCTTTCCACCAAATGTAGTCCCCATTTTTCTACTTGCATTTTTACATACTTTCGAACTGGCTGGCAGAACCTGGGAGAAGTAACGGGAGCTCCCCTTTGTTACGCGCGGCTAGGGATTTGAACCGCTGAACTGCCAACCATTCCGATTGACAAGCTCAACGTCTTAGCCACTGAGCCACTGTGTCCCATAAATAGAATAGAATAGCAGAGAATAGAGTGGAGTGGAGTGGAGTGGAGTGGAGTGGAGTGGAGTGGAGTAGAGTAGAACAGGAACAGGAACAGGAACAGGAACAGAACAGAACATAGACTGGAATGGAGTGGAGTGGAGTAGAGTAGAACAAAACAGAACAGAACATAGACTGGAGTGGAATAGAGTAGAGTAGAATAGAACAGCACAGAACAGAACATAGACTGGAGTGGAGTAGAATAGAATAGAGTAGAGTAGAACAGAACAAAACATGGACTGGAGTGGAGTGGAATAGAGTAGAGTAGAACAGAACAGAACATAGACTGGAGTGGAGTGGAATAGAGTAGAATAGAATAGAACAGAACATAGACTGGAGTGGAATGGAGTGGAATAGAGTAGAGTAGAACAGAAACAGAACATAGACTGGAGTGGAAGAGAAGGGAATGGAATGAAACAGAATAGAACTTTACAGAGGCATCATTTCCTGGCCCCTTTAACCTTCCCCTCCCCTTGTCTCCCCATCCTGCAGCTGCAGAGGTGTCTCAGGAAACAGTGGAGACCCTGATGCAGAAGTTCAAGGAGAGCTTTCGGACCAACACACCCATTGAGATTGGCCAGTTGCAGCCCGCTGTGCGTAGCTCGTCTGTTGGGAGGCGAAAACGCAGGAACCGACATCGAGGTGAGTGTACACATTCGAAGCCAAAAAAAAAGAAAGAAAGAAAGATTGGAAAATCAATTGCTTTGTCATTCAGTTGAACAGAAATCCTTCACAAAAAGAATTGATGCGGAGACTTTACAACGAGTGCAGAGAAGAGCATCAAAGATGATTAGGGGGCTGGACAATAAACCATGCGATGAACGGTTGCAGGACTTGGGTATGTCTATGGTGAAAAGAAGGACTAGGGGAGACATGATAGCAGTGTTCAAATATCAACCTATTATCCTAAGCTGTTCTGAGCCAGGCTTCCTTAATAAGCAAGAAGCAGAGTCTTAGTCCCTGCAAAATCTCTTTTATTTACACAACTGTGAATTCCTTTCATTCACAGTCAGCAAGGCTTAGCAAACAGTCTTTCAGAGGCATGTTTATCCAAACAAACCTTATCTCACTTGGCACGCTGCCAGATAACTAGTTTCAAACTCAGGGCAATGCAACTCTTGGCACAGAGTCTCTTAGAATCACAAATATAACTTTCCACTCTTGAAATAACCGAAGGAATGAATTGTTTCCTGCAAAAGCGCCCTCCCCGTTTGCTCCTCCTTTGTTTCCTATGGGAGGGGCCAATCACCTCCAAGGCGTGGCTTTACTCTTAAAGCCGACCCTGCTTTCTTAGTTGTTCTTGTCTTCTGGCAGCTCTGCGCATGCACACACTGGAAACAGGCTCCAGCTGTTCTTCTGCCTCCCTGCTGTCTAGCTCCCTCTCTGCCTCCGACACAGAGCCCTCGTCTGAGCTTTCCTCAGCCCCCAGGACTGGCCCATGTTCCTCCCCAACCTCCTCACTCTCCGACTCTGCTGGAGGTTGGACTAGAAGATCTCCAAAGTCCCTTCCAACTCGGTTGTTCTGTTCTTCTCCTGCACATCACTTCTGTTTGAAATTTTCTTCCTTTCGCTGCTCATGGTTAATTGGCCCTCCGGCCTGTGAGTGATTGGAACTCCATGGAAGATTAAGGTTAAGTGATGATTTAGCAACTTACAATGTTTGCAGTTTGCATCCAATTGCAAACCTAAACCCCTTTGCCTCATTAATCCTTCAGAATCCCATTGCCTCTCCCGTTTCCCCCCTCCTCCTCCTCCCCCTCCTTGTTTTTTTTTAAACTCTCTAAATGAAATTGTCCATCTGGGATGCATTTATTTCCTCCTAACAGACATGCGGCAGTGACACCAGCCGAGTGTGAATTTAGCACTGCTTCCGTGTAAGCGACGGGCAACCTCTGATCCCTGATGGATTTGCGTGTAATTATTTTTGCAGTAAATTTAATTAATGCTGAGCTGCCATGAAAGATGGCTCTCTTTAATTAATGTCAATATAATAATAATAATAATAATAATAACAACAATTAATATTAATAAATATTATGGAAGATGCAAATGAAAGCCAGCTCCAACTAAAGAATGGGCAGTTTTGGCTTCATGTTGTTGTGATGATGATGATGATGGTGGTGATGATGATAATTATAATAATAATAATAATAATAATAATAATAATAATAAGAAGAAGAAGAAGAAGAAGAAGAAGAAGAAGAAGAAGAAGAAGAAGAAATAAAAAATAATAAAGAAATCGTTTGTTGTCCCAATTGTAATTGGAGCCCTTGGAGCAATACCCAAAGGACTAACCTGCTATTTGGAAATTTTAAGTTTATCAGACTTGAACATTCTGATTCTACAAAAAACCACCCTACTTGGAACAACTTATATCCTCCGACGTTACCTTAACAGTTCCTAGGCCCTTGGTTAGGACTCGAGCTGTTGAGCTACCAACCAGCCCCAAAGGCTGTGAATCTCACCAAAGATTAACCACATAATAATAATAATAATAATAATAATAATAATAATAATAATAACAACAACAACAACAACAACAACAACAACAACAATAATATCATCATCATCATCATCATTATCATCATCATGAAAATCTTTCGAATACAGATGGATTTTTCCTTTGGAGCACAACACGCCAGATATCATGGTTGTAGAGGGCCAAAGTGTACAGTTTATTGATATCGCTGTTCCCAGAGACACCAGAGTGGAAGAAAAAGAACTAGAAAAAATCACAAAATATCGCGACCTGGCCATTGAAGCTACACGGCTACGGATGAAGCATGTGACAGTGATGCCAATTGTCATCATGGCACTTGGCACCATGTCCAAGAATTTTACAAGATACATCCACAAATTGCAGCTTCCTGCAATAACACCAGCAGAACTGCAAAAAACTGCACTACTCAGAACATCTTACATTTTAAGAAGGTCCTTGGTTGATACCTAGGACGCTGGCAGCAATCCGTGTCAACCATTAGCACCAGTCAATGGTATTTGTGATTCATTTTGGAATGTTCAGTTGGCTGTGTTTCATGTTTAATGAATAAAGTATATAATAATAGTATCAGAAGCATTTAATGTCTGGGAAGGCCAACAGCCAGCTAATGAACAGGCAGCTGCAATTTTACGTTTTTTGAAATAATAATGATAATTCACATTTAATATGTGAGTGCAGCAAAATCACGCAAACTGATTACAAAGCTAGATATGACTGAGTTGCTAAATTAGTCCACTGGTCATTATGTAAAAAGTACGACATACCGGTATCGGAAAAAATCATGGGAACACAAAGTGGAAAAAGTCACCGAAAATGGGATGGTGAAGTTCTTGTGGGACTTTCGAATACAGATGGATCGTCATTTGGAACACAACATGCTAGATATCACGGTTGTTGAAGTGTACAGTTTATTAATATCGCTGTACCAGGACATGCCAGAGTCAAAGAAAAAGAATTAGAAAAAAAATCATGAAATATCGCGACCTGACCATTGAAAGTACACGGCAATGGATGAAACATTTAACAGTGATACCCATTGTCATCAGGGCACTTGGTACCATGTCCAAGAATTCAACAAATTGCAGCTTCCTGCAATAACAGCAGCGGAACTGCAAAAAACTGCACTGCTTGGAACAGCGTATATTTTAAGAAGGTACTTGGTTGATCCCTAGGATGCTGGCAGCAACCCGTATCAACCATCAGCACCAGTCACTGGTATTTGTGATGCATTTTTGAATGTTCAGTTGACTGAGTTTCATGTTTAATGAATAAAGTTAATAATAATAATAATAATAATAATAATAATAATAATAATAATAATAATAATAATAATAATTTATTGACATTGCAATACCTGGAGATATATGAATTGAAGATAAACAGCAAGAAAAAGTCACAAAGTACCAGGACTTGCAAATTGAAGTTGAGCGACTGAGGAAAAAGAAATCGTGTGTTGTCCAAATTGTACAGGGCGGGGCATAACCTTTTCCTAGGGGGTCACAGCAAGATCGACAGCAGTTTACAACTTCCCGCGACACCTCATTTTAAAGCCCATAAAAAACTGAATTGAATGAGCTATTAAATGTTAAATTTGCTTTAAGAATGGCTGGAAAATTCAATTCGGAAGAACAAAGGATCATTGACAGAATAAAATGCATTGCCTTTCGAGAGGCTCGCGATGCTGGAGCGACGTTTATCAATCGAAAATGGATTGCAAACAAATTGAAACGTCATCCGATTGGGTTACTGATAATTGGAACAAAACAGCCCAAGAATGTTTCACAAAATTTGGAGAAGGGCGTCCTCTGCAACTGTCCCAAGAAAGCAAAGCCATCATTGCAACTGGCAGTCGCAAACAACGAAAAGGAAACCGAAAAGTGGCCCAAGAAATCCTTCAAATTCGTGGAAAACGAGTTGATCAAAGGACAATCGGCCGATATCGAGAACGAGAAGGTTTGAAGCCATTCCACGTCATTTGCAAACCGTTGAAAACTCAAACACACGTTCAAGATCGGCTTTGGTTGTGCGATTGGTTGTCTGAATGGACCGAGGAAGATTTTCTTCATTTGGCGCCATCTGACGAATTCTTCGTTTATGCCATTCGAAAACCGAATTTCCAGAACGATCGAATTTGGGCTAAAGACGTCGACGACATCGCCAAACATGAACGATATCGACAAATCGTTCGCAATCCGACTTGCATCGGGATTTTCGTCATTTTCACAGCCAAGAAACTGCATTGGGTTTTGAAGGATAAAGGGGAATCCTGGGATGGCAGTTATTTCCGTGAGAAAATTTTATTGGAGAATGTCATTCCATTTCTCAGTGATCCAGACAATGTCTTGGTGGTTGGTGAGGCTGTCTTTCTTCATGACAAAGCTCCTTGCATGCGTGCAAATGCGACTCAGCAATTGTTAAAGGAAAACAATGTCGAATTTTGGGGCAATGACGTCTGGCCGGGAAATTCGCCAGATCTCAATCCGGCAGAGAACATTGGGGCCATAATTAAGGATGAAGTGGAAGCTCTGATGATTCAGGAGCAAGGTCAAAATCGATATTCGGTTGAAACTTTGAGAATGAATTTGGAAACTGTGTTGAAAAATCTGGAAAATCGAACGGAACTGTTTGAAGATTTGTTGTGTTCTTATCCACCTCGTTTGAATGCTGTTCGAAGGGCTAATGGTGGTCATACTGACTATTAAATCGTGTCAATAAACTCAGTTTTTGATGGGCTTCGAATGGTGTATGAATTATTTGTGTTGTTATTACAAGTGTTGCTGTGACCCCCTAGGAAAAGGTTATGCCCCGCCCTGTAATTGGAGCCCTTGGAGCAATACCTAAAGGGCTACCTCGCTATTTGGAAAATTTAAATTTATCAGACTTGAACATTCTGATTCTACAAAAAACCACCCTACTTGGAACACTTTATATCCTCCGACGTTACCTTAACAGTTTCTAGGTCCTTGGTTAGGACTGGAGCTGTTGAGCTACCAACCAGCCCCAAAGGCTATGAATCTCACCAAAGATTAATCACATAATAATAATGAGGAGGAGGAGGAGGAAGAAGAAGGAGAAGGAGAAGGAAGGAGAAGGAGAAGAAGGTAGAGGAGGAGAAAAGGAAAAGGAGGAGGAGGAGGAGGAAAAAGAAGAAGAAGAAGAAGAGAAGAAGAGAAGAAGAAGAAGAAGAAGAAGAAGAAGAAGAAGAAGAAGAAGAAGAAGAAGAAGAAGAAGAAGAAGAAGAAGAAGAAGAAGAAGAAGAAAAAACAGCAACAGCAACAGCAACAGCAACAGCAACTCTGGGATTTTAGAATTCAGACACACAATGGCTTGCCATATGACACCTCAGACTTAACAATTGTCACTAAGAAGGAGAAAAATAAAATCTGGATCATGGATGTTGGCAGTACCTGGAGACCACAGAAGAGAAGGGAAAGAACTGGAGAAAAATCACAACATGTGAAGTCCTGTGATTATCTATATATTTGAATCTGCCTTTACCTTTCTTTGTGATGTATGCAAACCCTGCCCATTGGATAAATTTACAGCTCAGGGTATTGTGGAAATTGATGAAAAATGGGTTTGTTCTCCCACCCAAGATAAAGAGGTTGTGTGAACATAGATCTAGAAAACGAATGAGGCATAGGATGAATTTATAGTGCCCAGTTGTTGCTTTAAGGCAGATTGGACAATATTTGTGATGCCAGCCTGCAGCTTGATAGTTTCCATATTCTAGAAAGCTGCCAGAGGCCAGACAAAATATGTGTGCTACGAAAGGAATGAAGTCACAATCCATTCATCCAGTTTTGTGTGAGGGATATGTGAAAAGAAGGACTAGGGGTGACATGATAGCAATGTCCCAATATCTAAAGGGCTGCCACAAAGGAGGGGCAGATTCTGGAAGTCTGCCATACTCCTTCTTTTCACTAAAGCAAAAGGTAAATGCTCCCCTCGCACATAGGTGCCAGTTGTTCCTGACTCTAGGGGGCAGTGCTCATCTCCATTTCAAAGCCGAAGAACCAGCGCTGTCTGAAGACGTCTCCGTGGTCATGTGGCCGGCATGACTCAACGCCGAAGGCGCACGGAACCCTGTTTCCTTCCCACCAAAGGTGGTTCCTATTTTTCTACTTGCATTGTTTACGTGCTTTTGAACTGCTAGGTTGGCAGAAGCTGGGACAAGTCACGGGAGCTCACTCCGTTATGCGGCACTAGGGATTCGAACTGCCGAACTGCCGACCTTTCTGATAAGCAAGCTCAGCGTCTTAGCCACTGAGCCACCACATCCCTTTTCATTAAAGTAGACATACATAACTGCAACTGTTCTTCGTATAGTTTATCCTCCAGTCCCTGCAATGGTACCTTTAATGCCCTCCATAATTTCTTCTTAGAGTTCTTTCAAATTCCTCTTTGAGTCATCCATGACCCTTCCAAGCCATCTTCTCTCTCCAACCTACCTTTTTTTCAACCACCGTGGGATTTTCCAAGCCTCAGTCTTTTTATCCAGTGACTCGCCTTCATCTGATCGGTCAAAAACTTTCAAGCCATCATTTCATTATTATTAGTGCTTCTAATGAATTGTGGAAAGGGACACAGTGGCTCAGGGGCTAAGATGTTGAGCTGGCCGATCAGAAAGGTTGGCAGTTCGGTGGTTCGAATCCCTAGCGCCGCCTAACGGAGTAAGCACCCATGACTCGTCCCAGCTTCTGCCAACCTAGCAGTTGGAAAGTACGTAAATAAATGCAAGTAGAAAAATAGGAACCACCTTTAGTGGGAAGGGAACAGTCTTCCCTGCACCTTCGGGGTTGAGTCCTGCCAGCCACATGGCCACGGAGATGTCTTCAGACAGCGCTGGCTCTTCGGCTTTGAAATGGAGATGAGCAGTGCCCCCTAGAGTTGGGAACAATTAGCACAGATGTGCAAAGGGAAGCTTTACCTTAGTGAATTGTGAAGAGAAATAATAAAAAAATATCTTAACAGGCAAAGGGAAACGTGCCAAAATACAGACACAATAGTGATGTGGATTCAGGCAAGAGTTGCTTATGGCTTTTATTTTTTCTTTCTTTTTTTTACAATTTTGTTTTGAACACCCGCCAGTCCCTGTAGGGAAGCCCGGAGGAAGATAAGACAAGGAAACTCCAGTGAAGAGCAGCTGGTGGACTCTTACCTTAGATGTAAAACGCTTCAGGCGTGTTAAAAAAAAACACCACCCCAAATTATAATAAGGTTGTATAAACAGAGGCACAGAATCCAAATTGTGTGACGTGTGTTATTACCGCTTTATAAAGCCTTCAGTGGGTGAGCCTCAAGCTTGGCTTTTATGGAAGTGGAGGGAGGGATTTCAGGCCATGCCCATCCCTTGCCATACATCAAAGCAGTGGTAGGTCCATACCGGTTCGGTCCGGTTCAGCCAAACCAGTAGTGTCTGGATCCGGCAGCGACCCAGGCCTGCCATGCCCCTGAACCCGGTTGACGCCATTCCTCCCGCCATCTTGTTTTTCAGTTGTGTGCATGCGCAGAACAATTTTAATTGCACTGCGCATGTGTGGGCAAAGGTTGCACACAAGCAAACCGGCTGGACCCACCCCGTGCATCAGAGGTGTCAAACTCAATCTAATTGAGGGCCGCATCATGGTTGTGTTTGACCTCAGAGAGCTTAGGGGGACATGGCCATGGTGGATGTGGCCAGCTCAACGTCACTCATGTCGAGGGCATCTGTGGTGGCTAAGTGCTAAGGCAGGACTTCACCCTCACTCCCATTATAGCCTTCCTTTTCTTCTTTTCCTTCACGCTTTCTTCTCCTTTCTTCTTGCTTCCCCTCTTTTCCTTATTTTTCCTTCCTTGCTCTCTTCCCATCTTCCCTTCTTTTTCAATGTCTTTCCTCTTTCCCTTTGTCCTTTCCTGTGATGGCCAGGTGCTAAGGCAGGGCTTCCCTCAGACTTCTTATTCTAATCTTCCTGCCTTCCTTCCTCTTTCCTTTCTTTCATGTTAATATCTTCCTCTTTCTTTTCTTTCATGTCAATATACTTCCTTCCTTCCTTCCTTCATTCCTTCCTTCCTCTTTCTTTTATTTTCTTTCATGTCAATATTCTTCCTTCCTTCCACTTTCTTTTCTTTCATGTTAATATCTTCCTTTCTTTTCTTTCATGTCAATATACTTCCTTCCTTCCTTCCTTCATTCCTTCCTTCCTTTCTTTTCTTTTCTTTCATGTCAATATTCTTCCTTCCTTCCACTTTCTTTTCTTTCATGTTAATATCTTCCTTTCTTTTCTTTCACGTCAATATACTTCCTTCCTTCCTTCCTTCCTTCCTTCC
>NW_028261382.1:31252733-31282733 GCF_051295495.1 Thamnophis sirtalis
CCTCCTCCACCACCACCACCACCACCACCACCACCACCACCACCACCACCACCACCACAAATCCTGCTCACTTCCAGCACTGATATGGGGTAAGAGAGTGACTGACCCAAGATCTGTGTGCTGCTTCTCTAGCACCCCAGATTAATATTTCCTTCTTAGCTACGGCAGCTTTAAGGTGGGTGGACTTCGATTCTCAGAAACCCATGGCCAGCTTGCTTTAACATTTCCACCTCCTTGTGTGGAATCCAGGAGTTTAAAGTCCAGTCTTCAAGTTGCTATGATTCAGAAGACACTGCTCCAGAGGACGAAAGGCATCTAGCCACCGTTTTATAGATTTATTAACATCAATTGTATTAGGCTGTACGTCTCTGTGTGCGTAAACTGAAGCTTCAAATGCCCAGAACAAAATTGTTCCTTAGATTGGTGGCTGATTGCAGGAGAAATGGAAATAAACTTTGGCTTAATGAACATTGGATCTCAGCTGCTTGAAGCCTTTGCGTTTAACCAGGTTACCTTCGGAGTCGTAATTCTCCGGGAAAAAAATCTTAATTCAATTACTGTCTTGCCATGAAGCTGCCGGTCTCAGTGCAAACTTTGCTCCTAATGGCTCCCGAGATTCGGAGTTACCAAGAACTTGAGTGTCTGCCAACTAATCACCAGCAGGAAGGCAGCGGGCTCATGGCCAAAGCATAAAAGTTAGCAGTCAACCTAGCTAATGAGCCATTTCTCTTTCAATACCATGTTTTTAGAGAGATTTTTTTTTACCATAAGCAATTTCTCCAACCTCCTCCTTCCTTTTTTTTTAAAAAAAATAAATGAATAAATAATAACTCTAAAAGTATCAAGGTCACCGCAGATGGGAACGACAGCCAAGAAATTAAAAGACACTTGCTCCTGGGGAGGAAAGTGACGGCAAATCTAGACAGCAGACTAAAAAGCAGCTGCCAGCAAAAGTGTGTGTCATCAAGGCTGTGGTTTCCTCAGTTGCAATGGATGGCTGTGAAGGTTGGACCATAAGGAAGGCTGAGCACCAAAGAATGGAGGCCTTTGAACTCTGGTGCTGGAGAAGACTCCTGCATTGAGTCCCTTGGACTGCAAGGCCATCCAACCGGTCAGTCCTAGAGGAGATCAACCCTGGCTGCTCTCTAGAAAGCCAGATTCTGAAGAGGAAACTCAAAGACTTTGGCCACCTAATGAGAAGGAAGAAATCCCGCGAGAAGAGCCTAATGTTGGGAAAGATGGAGGGCAAAAGAAGAAGGGGATGGCAGAGAAGGAGGTCGCTGGATGGAGTCACTGAAGCAGTCAGCGTGAGCTTGAATGGACTCCAGAGGATGGGAGAGGACAGGAAGGCTCTAGGAACATTGTCTATGGGGTCACAATGGACTGGACATTACATTACATCTAATAACAACAAAAGTATCCTATTGCAGACAAAAGAGATTGAAGTTTAAAGCTTGTTAAGAAGTCAATGAATAAGATGTATTAGAAAAAAGTGTTGATTGTTTGGTGTCTTTAAGAAGTTTAATACTGTGAAGGAAGGTGGAGGAAGACCTCCATTAAAGGGCCACCCTGACTTCTTTTCCTTCAATCGATGAAGGAAGTGCAGACACTGACTTCTCTACCACTCTTCTTCTTGATCCTAGAAGTTGTGAATGCTCCTTCACTGGAGGTTTTTAAGAAGAGACTGGACAGCCATTTGTCTGAAGTGGTGTAGGGTTTCCCTTCAAACTCTGGTATTCTATTCCATTCCATTCCATTCCATTTTCTATTCTATTCTATTCTAATTATCTGAAGTCAAAGGTGACCACTTATCTTGGTTTCATGGTAGGGCAGGCCATATCCTCAATGACTAACTTTTCCATCTTTCCAAATCCTTAAGATTTGCCATCTTCTTGATATTGAAATTTCAAGAAGGAAGCTAGGATAAGAAATGGAGGAGAATAAAAATAACAGAGTTGGGAGGGACCTTGGAGGTCTTCTAGTCCAACCCCCTGCCTAGGCAGGAAATCCTATACCGTTTCAGACAAATGGCTATCCAACATCTTCTTAAAGACTTCCAGTATTGGGGCATACTTCTGGAGGCAACTTCTGTTCCACTGATTAATTGTTCTAACTGTCAGGAAATGTCTCCTTAGTTCTAAGTTGCATCTCTCCTTGATCAGTTTCCACCCATTGCTTGTAGTCCTACTCTCAGGGGCTTTGGAGAATAGCTTGACTCTCTCTTCTTTGTGGCAGCTCCTCAAACATTGGAAGACTGCTATCATGTCATCCTTGGTTCTTCTTTTCATTAAACTAGACATACCCAGTCCCTGCAACCGTTTTTCGTATGTTTTAGCCTCCAGTCCTCTAATCATCTTTGTTTCTCTTCTGTGGACTCTTTCTAGAGTCTCAACCTCTTTTTTACACCGTGGCGACCAAAACTGAATGCCGTATTCCAAGTGTGGCCTTACCAAGGCCTTGTAAGGTGGTATAAGAGGCAGCAGGCAAGCATTGGAGGGGAAAATTACATCCCGTAAAGATTGTGTTGTCTTGAGCGTCCCAGAAAACCCTGTCCCTTCTGTAGTGCTGAAAAACCAGCTGGTACCCTCTAATTTTGCTTAAGAGAAAGAAGGGCAGGAGGCAGCTGTGTTTTTACACCCCTCTTGTAGCAAAACGGCTGTTGTGTATTGGCAAAGACGTCACCCGGAAAGGTTCTCTGGTGGGCATGGAAGAACTGATTCCTTTTCTTTCTCCCTAGGTGGTGTTGGATTCGGTCACACCAAGGGCAACTCCGGTTCAGAAGCAGACGATGAGACTCAGTTGACGTGCTACACCGACCAGTATCGCAGTCGCCGACGCAGCAAAGGTAAGTTGAAAATAGAAGATTGTGTTACCTGGGAACCCATGGAAGATATCTTCACTTACACCACTAGGAGAATTTAAGGGTGACACGCTTGAAAACCCACCATATCCATGTTGCTTCTGAAAGTTGGTGCATTTTAGAGAAGGTGGGGATGGACACGACTGCAACTTCTGTTCAACTTGGCAGCATTTCTGCTTCTAGTGTCCACAGTTGTCCTCATCACAGATTCAGTCAATTCAATTCATCTTAGCTTTGTTTACAGTGTTGAGTTTATTTTTTTTTTAGATATTGAGAAGGAGGAGGAGGACTTTTGAGTCCTTGGTGCTTTCAGAATCTGGTGGTGGCCAGGCACTTTATATCATATGTGGTGGACATGCAATGAGGCAAAAAAATATTGGAAAATGATTCAATCATGGTTAGAACGAATGGTGGGAGACCAAATCTTGTTTAAACCGGAAATTTTTCTCCTAGGTATAATACCGGAGGGGTTTAAGAAAGATACACTTTATTTAATTATCCATGTACTAACTGCGGCGCGCATAACTTATGCACAATACTGGAAAAAAGAAAATACGCCATCAGAGCTAGATATAATCAGAAAAGTGTTGGCCTGCGCAGAAGCAGATAGGTTCACTCTTGAATTTAAAAATAAAGGGGAATCAGAATATTTTGAAGTCTGGAACAGATTTTTATGACTGGTATAAGACAAGGTGACAAGACTGGAACAAACTGTATATATTGTGATTGGACAGAAGGATTGACAATGTATTAAGTAGGCTAATTTTCAATGGTTGAGACTAGCTGTATATTATGTGAATGTATGGTCACTTTGACTTCGCGATACTACATTGTTTTAAATGTAAAATTAATAAAAAATATTGAAAAAAAGAATCTGGTGGTGGAAGACAGTGGGGTTCAGGAGGAGGGGGAGGAGGAGGAGAACTTTTGAGCCCTTGTTGCTCCCAGAATTTGGTTGTTTCCTTGATGATGTTTTATTATCAAACTAAGTAACATCACCGGTGGTAGAAGAGAGTGGGGTTCAGGAGGAGGAGGAGGAGGAGGAAGAGAAAGAGAAAGCGAAAGTGAAAGAAGAAGCTAAGGTCAATGTAGAATGTCATTAATTTCTTTATTTCTTTTTTCTCAATAGATTTTAGACTGTGTTTGTTAAAAATCCATACCGTGTATGGGTTCTGGGAAGTCGGGGGGGAAGGAGGAGGGGGGTTGGGGGAGGGGGGAGGGAGGGGTATACATTAGGCTAAACTAGAACTATTTTGACACACAAAAAATTGTATTTCAATGTCTTACTGATTGAGGAATGATGAAATGTTTGTTTTAAAAGAAGTAAAACTTTTGAACAAAAAATAAATAAATTTAAAAAATTAAAAAAATTGAAATCCAAGAAAGAGAAAGAGAACAACTCTAGGGCCACCATAGAAAAGTCAAGGTTCCTACCAGTTTAGCAGTTGGAGGTTGGGATGAGGTTCTGATAGGAGAAGGAGAAGAAGGAAAAAGAGGAAGGAGGAGGAGGAGGAGGAGGAGGAGGAGGAGAAAAAAAGAAGAAAAGGAAAAAGAAGAAGGGAGGAGAAGGAGGAGGAGAAGAAGAAGAAGAAGAAGAAGTATTTGATTATAGCTAACCACCTTAAACAATTCTGTTACAGTTGTTTTGTGAGCCACCCAGTTTTGCAACATGTAAGGTGACCAACCATTAAAAAATAATTTTAAATAAAACAAATCTCATTGGGATATTCCTGAGTGCATTTGTGGCATAACGGTGGATTTCTGATGTGATATGAAGTACCTGTTTAGCCTGCAGGTAAGGAGTTCTTTATTGCTGTTCTCCAATCTAGGCAAATGGTAACAGCTAATGTAGAATGACAAGTGGTTAACCTTCCTGCAACCTTTTTTCCTCCAATACTCTACCATAGTCAGTTGGAAGGAATTTGTGAGGAGGTTTTACGGATGCTTCAGGAAGTTCAAATATAACAGAATACCAGAGTTGGAAGGGACCTGGGAGGTCTTTTAGTCCAGCCACCTGCTCAAGCAGGAAACCCGATACCGTCTCAGGCAAATGGTTGTCCAATCTCTTCTTAAAAGCTTCCAGTGTTGAAGCAACCACAATTTCTGGTGGCAGGCTGTTCCACTGGTTAATTGTCCTCACAGTTAGGAAATTTCTCCTTAGTTCCAGGTTGCTTCTCTCCTTGGTTAGTCTCCATCCGATGCTTCTCATCCTGCCTTCAGGTGCTTTGGAGAATAGGTTAACCTCCCCTCTGAGGCAGTGGTGAAATACAAATTGTTTTAAAAATAGAATGAATAGTTCTGTGGGCGTGGCTTGATGTGTATGGCAGGGGAAGGATACTGTAAAATCTCCATTCCCTCCCAACTCCAAGGGAAGGAAACTACAAAATCCCCATTCCCTCCCCACTCCAGGGGAAGGATACTGGAAAATCCCCATTCCCTCCCCACTCCAGGGGAAGGATACTGCATAATCCCCATTCCCTCCCCACTCCAGGGGAAGGATACTGCAAAATACCCATTCCCTCCCCACTCCAGGGGAAGGATACTGTAAAATCCCCATTCCCTCCCCACTCCAGGGGAAGGATACTGCATAATCCCCATTCCCTCCCCACTCCAGGGGAAGGATACTGCAAAATACCCATTCCCTCCCCACTCCAGGGGAAGGATACTGTAAAATCCCCATTCCCTCCCCACTCCAGGGGAAGGATACTGCATAATCCCCATTCGCTCCCCACTCCAGGGAAGGATACTGCAAATACCCATTCCCTCCCCACTCCAGGGGAAGGATACTGCAAAATCTCCATTCCCTTCCCACTCCAGGGGAAGGATACTGCAAAATCTCCATTCCCTTCCCACTCCAGGGGAAGGATGCTGCAAAATCCCCATTCACTCCCACTCTGGAGCCACCCAGAGGTGGTATTTGCTGGTTCTCCAAACTACTCAAAATTTCAGCTACCGGTTCTCCAGAACCTGCCAGAACCTGCTGAATTTCATCCCTGCTCTGAGGGTAGGACAAGAAGCAATGGATGGAAACTAATCAAGGAGAGAACAAATTAAGGAGAAATTTCCTGACAGTGGGAACAATCAACCAGTGGAACAACCTGCCTCCAGAAGTTGTGGGTGCTCCATCACTGGAGGCTTTCAAGAGGAGATTGGACCGACATTTGTCCAACATGATACAGGTCTCCTGCTTAAAAGGAGGTTGGACTAGAAGACCTCCAAGGTCCCTTCCAATCTCTGTTGTTCTGTTATTTGTGGCAGCCCCTTAGAATAGATTAACCTATTATCTACAAAGTAATTTTTAATTACTTTTTTTATTTAAAAAAAAAGAGTCTTACCTCCACTTGTTTTGTTTCCGAAGGCTCTGTTTTTCGCTTGAAAAGAAACTGGCACTTCATTCTATTTTACGGGAAGGCAGGAATTGATTTTGAAAACCGAAGAAATTAGGCGTGAACAAATAATGACATTTGAGGAACAGTTCAACTGTAACCAAGACTTCCGACGATACCGCCTCGTCGATCTTTGCTGGTTTCCCTTAATTATAGCAAAGGCAGGGAGGGGCTGAATCCATTCCAGAGAAACCCGGGAAAATATTACATTTTCACCATCGGGCCACTGGCGTGGAAGGAAGCGGGAGTCGCGCAAACGTCATTGGTTACGGTCGAGAACTGGAACTGTTCCACTTGATGCCCCCATGCGCTGAGAATACCCAGTGTTTTCCACTGGAAGAGGAGATGAACAATGATAAATAGTAATAAATTGAAAGATCGGCACAGAGAGAGAGAGGGAGGGAGAGAAAGAGAGAGTGTGGGAGAGAGATCTGCCTTGCATAAACATTTAACCAGAGAAGGTGAGGCGTGAGGTTTTCAGGCTTACTAGGAGAAAGTCTTTGAGACAATGTAAAGGTAAAGGTCCCCCTCACGCATATGTGCTAGTCGTTCCCGACTCTAGAGGGCGGTGCTCATCTCAGTTTCAAAGCCGAAGAGCCAGCGCTGTCCGAAGATGTCTCCGTGGTCATGTGGCCAGCATGACTCAATGGCAAAAGCTCACCCAACACTGTTACCTTCCCACCAAAGGTGGCTCCTATTTTTCTACTTGCATTTTTACATGGTTTCAAACTACTAGGTTGGCAGAAGCTGGGATGAGTCACGGGAGCTCCCTCGGTTACACACCACTAGGGATTCGAACCGGCGAACTGCCAACCTTTCTGATTGACAAGCTCAGGGTCTTAGCCACTGAGCCATTACGTCTGCCAACCATCCATCCATCCATCCATCCATCCATCCATCCATCCATCCATCCATCCATCCATCCATCCATCTATCTATCTATCTATCTATCTATCTAAAATATATTCCTGCAAATTGGAGAAGTGAACGAACGAAAAGAAGACGAACGGGAACACTTAAATCTGTCTCCTGTTTTGCTACCCTTGCAAATAAACTAAAATAAAACAGGGAGGAGGAAAGTGCTGGAAGCCTCAAATCAAAGCCAAACCTGCTTATCTCAGCCATACAGCCCAAGGAATGTATCGCTGGACAGGAGTGAGCCCGAATCCCCGCGGTATTAATTAGGCTATAATGGGATGGCGATGTTGGTTTATGAGGCAATAATGCTGCTCCCGAGAGGCCCAAGTGAAGCCTCGGTTGAGTCAGTTATCCTAATAAAAAAGTCAGTCTGAATTTTCAGGAAAGGAGAAGCAAAGGCCTCCGTGAAAGTTAAGAGGTCTAGTAGCCCAAAGTCAAAATATTTAAGAACGACATCCTGTAAATTCGTCTAACTTATGGAATAGTTCGAGAATAACAACATTGGGAAGGGGCTTTGGAGATCTTCTAGTCCAGCCCTCTGCTCAAGGAGAAGACCCTATTTTCCATTCTGGACAAATGGCTGTCTAGTCTCATATATGTGTGTGTGTGTGTGTGTGTGTGTGTGTGTGTGTGTGTGTGTGTGTGTGTGTGTGTGTGTGTGTGTGTGTTTGTGCTGATAAATAAATAAAGGGAGACTAGTATAGATCTATTTCAAGCTATTTAGCTCTCATCAGCTAGCCATACCCTTACTGGGATTTGAACCTGTAAGGGTACGGCTAGCTGATGAGAGCTAAATAGCTTGAAATAGATCTATACTAATCTCCCTTTATTTATTTATCAGCACAAATAAAAGAACACAAATATAACAAAGGCAACAGTAAAAATATTGGGTTTCTGTCGTGATGGACTCTTGTGACGAGCCGATTGACAGATGATGGAAGCAGTTAGCTTCCTCCCATAATTGGGGCTTACCATATATATATATTATTTTTTATTAACGAACATGTAAAATACACACACACACAAAACTTAGACGTACACCACATTTACACAATACAATACGGACAGGAGCTTCCTGTTCTTTCTAATAGCAATTATCAATCGATACCGCTCACCTTATATTATTTCCCCTTCTATTGTATTTCATTTGGATTTCACCATTCTTAACCCTCTTATTTTACTCATAACTTTATTTTTTGAGTTTTATTATATTCCTTCATTGATTTTTGTTTCTTTCCTCTAGTCTAGTCTCTTCTTAAAAAACCTCCAATGCAACTTCTGGAGGCAAGCTGTTCCACTGATTATTTGTTCTAACTGTCAGGAAATTTCTCCTTAGTTCTAAGTTGCTTCTCTCCTTAATTAGTTTCCACCCATTGCTTCTTCTTCTACACTCAGGTGCCTTGGAGAATAGTTTGACTCCCTCTTCTTTGGGGCAGCCCCTGAGATATTGGAAGAGTGCTATCCTGTCCTTCTTTTCATTAAACTAGACCCAGTTCCTGCAACCGTTCTTCATGTTTTAGTCTCCAGTCCCCTAATCCTTTTTGTTGCGCTTCTCTGCACTCTCTCTAGAGTCTCCACATCTTTTTTACATCGTGGTGACCAAAACTGGATGCATTTATTCCAAGTATGGCCTTACCAAGGCCTTATAAAGTGGTATCAACCATGTGATCTTGATTCCATCCCTCTTTTAATGCAACCTAATGAGGCGGTGGCTCAGCAGTGAAGATGCCGAGCTTGTCGATCAGAAAGGATGGCCGTTCGTCGGTTCGAATCCCTAGCACCGCATAACAGAGTGAGCTCCCATGACTTGTCCCAGTTTCTGCCAACCGAGCAGTTCGAAAGCAGGTAAAAAATTCAAGTAGAAAAATAGGAGCCACCTTTGGTGGGAAGGGAACAGCGTTCCGTGTGCCTTCGGCATTGAGTCATGCCGGCCACATGACCACGGAGACGTCTTCGGACAGCGCTGGCTCTTTGGCTTTGAAATGGAGATGAGCACTGCCCCCTAGAGTCAGGAACGACTAGTACATTTGTGCAAGGGGAACGTTTACCTTTAAATATATATATGACAAATTAGGGGAGCTTGGTTCTTCTGTGCTGGTTTAGACCTCCCGCTTTCTCTCTGTCTGATTGTAAAGCCACCCACCATTGTTGTGGTTTTTTTTTTAAGAGGTTAGGAAAATTCTGGCTTTGATCTGTGCTTGTATCTGCTCTTTAGAACAAGACAAGACCCTTTCAAGGAGAATTAGGTATTCCCGATCTGTTACACCAGTGTAAGTTTTCTTTCATCGTCTCCTCCCTCTGGAGTTGAGAGGCATTTAATAATATTTCAGTGTTTCAGCAAATGAGATTAAAAATGGGGAGAGGGGAATAGCCAATTCTCATCTCCTTCCTTCTCTCCCACTCTTCCCTCCCTTTTATCTTTTCTCTTTCTCTTTCCTCCCTCCTTTCACCCTTCTCTTCTTTCCTCCTTTCCTCTCTTCCTCCATTCCTCTGTGCCTTCCTCCCTTTCTCCCTCTCTTCCTTTCTTTTTTCTCTCTTCCTCTATCCTTTCCTCTCTCCCTTCCTCTCTTCCTTTCTTCTCTCCTTTCCTCTCTCTCTCCCTCCCTTCCCATCTCCCTTCTTCTCTTTCTCTCTCTCTTCCTTCCTCCTTTCCTCTCTTCCTCCCTTCCTCTCTTCCTCCCTTCTTCCCTCTCTTCCTTCCTCATTCTTTTCTTTCCTCTCTTCCTCTATCCCTTTCTCTCTTCCTTCCTTCCCTCCCTCCCTTTCTCCCTCCCTCTCCTTCTGTCTTTCTTTCTTTTTTGCTTGCTTGTTTGATTGTTCCTTCCCTCCCTCCCTCTCTTCCTTCCTCCTTTCCTCCCTTCCTCCTTTCCTTCCTTCATCCCTCCCTCCCCAATCCCTCCATCCCTCCATCCTGTTACAATACAGACTTAGCAGAGTAATTGAATGCTGTGCTGCAGAGTTGAAGAATTATCACACCAGCTTGGCTCTTATCTTGACAGCAAAGCCACACTTCTAATTTAATTTTATTCCAAGCGTGCCAGGTAACAAATTGAAGTAATTGTTCCACTTGCACCCATTCCATGTTCCATGAGGCATTAAAATACAAGCATGTGTACTAGCTTGCGAAGGAGGACTTCGGCACCATCATCATCGTCATTATTATCTATTCTCAACAATACATTCTTTAGCTAGTTTTGAGCCTCATAGCATTGAGTTCTTCCCAAGCCCTTAGGACATACGTACTGTGTCATATGTATGTCAGCATGGCAAAATAACAGAGTAAGATAATTAGAAGGGCCCTTGGAGGTCTTCTAGTCCAACCCCCTGCTCAGGCAGGGGACCTTACACTATCTCCGACAGATGGCAGTTTAATCTCTTAAAAGCCTCCAGTGATGGAGATTCCACAACATCTGAAGGCAACTTCTGTTCCATTTGTTAATTGTTCTAACTGCCAGGAAATTTAACCGAATAACAGAGTTAGAATGGACCTTGGAGGTCTTCCAGTCCAGGCATCACCAACATTTCGGACCACTGAATTTGTAATTTTGTAAACTAATGTGTGGGCGTGCCTAGGTGGTCATGTGATTGGGTGGGTGTGGCCAACTTGTTGTCACTCACATTGAGGGGCACCTCGCTGGCCTCTACTTGCCCCTCCCCTCCCAGCCCCTCCTCACCTGCCCATCCAGGCTTCTTAGGGGCCCCAACAGGAAGCAGTTGCTGGAGCTAAGCAGCCCCCAGGAGAAAGAGTTGGCAAAACAGCTCAGCTCAAATTGGATCTGACCGAGAAGGAGGCTCAGTGGAAGCACCTCACTGAGGACTAGGAGCATGGGCTTTCCAAGCAGAGGGAAGACCTGTGGGAGTTCAAGGACAGATACTGATTCCCGGAGGCTCAGCAGGCTGAGATGGTCAGCCAGTTCCAGGCCATGATGCAGTCCCAGTGGAACGAGGCCCTCTGGCTCTTCACCACCAGCGGCGCTTCCCTCCAGCCTTCACCCAAAGCCCCCCACCAGGAGGCCGAAGCAGACCCCAAGTGGGAATTTCTGGCCCCCTCCGACCCCCACAAAAAGACCCCAAAGGGGGAGACTCTCTGTAGCAGCACAAACATTCATTGCACGTGTCCGTCCCAGGAGACCATAGTTTGAGGACCCCAGA
This sequence comes from Thamnophis sirtalis, assembly GCF_051295495.1. Lineage (NCBI taxonomy): Eukaryota > Metazoa > Chordata > Lepidosauria > Squamata > Natricidae > Thamnophis > Thamnophis sirtalis. The sequence continues at coordinate 31,264,050 of NW_028261382.1, forward strand.
TTTAATGCAATATAAAAAATGCAAATAATTTTTCTGCAGACCACCAAAATTTTCTCACAGACCACCAGTTGGGGACGACTGTTTTAGTCCAACCTTCTGCTCAAGCAGGAGACCCTAAACAATTCTGGGCAAACGGTTGTCCAATCTCTTATTGAAAATCCTTCAGTGATGGAGCACCCACACCTTCTGGAGGCAACATCCATTTCCCTGGTTAATTTTTCTCACTGTTAGGAAATTTCTCCTTAGTTCCAGGTTGCTTCTCTCCTTGATTAGTTTCCGTCCATCTGGTAGGAGGCCCTGTAACATTTCAGACAAATAAATGTGTCAATATTTTTTTTTCAATTTTCCTGGAGTCATCTTCCTTCCTTGGAGATTTGTACGCAGAAAGCTCTCTCTCTCTCTCTCTCCAAATATTAAGGGACAATTTCCTGGCAAGATTTGCCAGCGTACCGTGCAGGCGAGATCAATATTTCAACCATTAGAGATTTTTACGCAGGGAAAAGTATATTTATTTTAATGCATCAGGCATTAAAGCTTCTGAAAATCTACAGCCAGCAGAGAGTCCGGGAATTAGGGACAGATTAGTGGCAGGTTTCGGAGGGATATTTCAGCTTGAGTGGAACATGGTGATTGCACCGTTGTCACTAGCAGCGACTTCCTGCTGCTTAAGTCAACGAAATTCTGCTCCTATTTGCCCTGCTATGAATTACGATCCGAGGTGGATGATTGGGGTTTGGAGAAGGCGGTGTGTAGCTTGCCTGTGCGCCTTCCTGTCTGCCTCGAACAATTTATCTGCAGGAAGAAATATTTATGCACCACATTAGAATCACCAGTTGAGAAAGAATTGTGGTCTAAGACGAAGATTGACTGAATGTGGGTACTGCAACTCAGTCGTAATGGGATTGCTTGGACTGACTTGGCTTGAACTCAGCATATTTTTGCCCAAGATAAACTACAGCTTAGCACTTAAGTCTGGAGGGGGTGAACTTGGCCAATCCTAGTTTATTCAGAAGTCAATACATTCCTTAACAGACATGGGCCAGGATGTGTGTAACCTACAGTACATCCAACTAAAATGCTTGCTGGTGGTCTTCCTCCTCCTCCTCCTCCTCCTCCTCCTCCTCCTCCTCCTCCTCCTCCTCCTCCTCCTCCTCCTTCTCCTTCCCCTTCTCCAACTCCTATCAAATCCTCATCCCAACCTTCAACTGCTTAACAATAGGAACCTTGACTTTTCTATGGTGGCCCCACAGTTCTTCTCCTCCTTCTCCTTTCTCCTCCTTCTTCCCCTTCCCTGTCATCCTCCTCCTCTTCCTCCTCATTTCTCCTGCTTTCTCCTCCTCTTCCTCCTCCTCCTTCTTCCCCTTCCCCCTCCTCCTCTTCCTCCTCCCACTTCATCTTCCTTCCTCCTTTCTCTTCCTGCTTTCTCCTCCTCTTCCTCCTTCTTTCCCTTCCCTCTCCTCCTCCTCCTCCCTCCTCCTCCCTCCTCCTCTTCCTCCTCTTTCTTCCCCTTCCATCTCTTCCTCCTCCTTCCTGCTTTCTCCTCTTCCTCCTCCCCCCCCTCCATTATCAATGGTTGCAATAAGCCAATTGAAAGACATAAGTGCATAATTGGCCCATTAGAAAATTCTGCAATTAAATATCAAATGGTTTGACGCGCCTTTCTAATTCCTCCCAGTCCCATATATAATCTCTGCAACTCTGGAACAAACTCTTCCTAGCTTACATCCTTGGCACGTTAGGGGTTAATGCATTAGTGCAGCTTTTTTAAAAAAATAAAATAAATAAATGAAGAAAAGCAAAACAGGGAAGATAAAGGCAAGCAATATCATTTTTTAAGTGACTTTCAAAGCCCTTTTGCCTCCAGCGTTAAGTCGGGGAGAAATTTTGCTATTGCAGGATGATTGATTCAGCCGAAGAGGAGGAGAAGGGTTTTTTCCCCACAGTTTGATGAAACGTTTGTCCTTGTCTCAGTGCCGTGAAAAAGGAGAGCGTCACAGCTCAGAGGAGAAGGAAAAGCGGCATTTTAAGTTAGGACAAGGCAAGTCAACAGGCTGGGCACTGTAACGTCATCGGTGAAAGGAAATTTGCAAATGGAATTCGCCCGCCAACACTCAAGAATATATTTCAGAAGCGGAAGATTTTGACCATAACTCAAACCCCATGCCAAATACTTCCTGTTGGTCACAGGGAGCCCGTCTCAAACTCCCTGCCAACCTGGTTAATTCTGCAGTGCTGGCCTTCATGTCCCATAATTACCCGTCAACTGAAGGTCCTTCGTGACAAATATTCCAGCTGAGGTCCAGTACATCAGCATATAAAATAAAACATTAAATAATTTTACACCCTACCAATACAAGGACACATAGTCAAGGCTGTGGTTTTCCCAGTTGCAATGGATGGCTGTGGAAGTTGGACCATAAGGAGGGCTGAGCACCAAAGAATGGAGTTCTTTGAACTCTGGTGCTGGAGAAGACTCCTGTGAGTCCCTTGGACTGCAAGGCCATCCAACCGGTCAGTCCTAGAGGAGGTCAACCCTGACTGCTCTTTAGAAGGCCAGATCCTGAAGAGGAAACTCAAAGACTTTGGCCACCTAATGAGAAGGAAGAAAGACTCCCTGGAGAAGAGCCTCATGCTGGGAACGATGGAGGGCAAAAGAAGAAGGGAACGACAGAGAAGGAGGGGACTGGATGGAGTCACCGAAGCAGTCGGCGTGAGCTTCAATGGACTCCAGGACATTGAAGAGGACATGAACTTTGTCCATGGGGTTGCGATGGGTTGGACACGACTTCGCAACTAACGACAACAACAATTTTTTGGAAAGTTTTTGTAGTCATACAGGTAATTCTTGACTTACAACTACAATGAAGCCTCCATATTTTGGTTGCTAAGCGAGACATTTGTTCTGCCTCATTGAATGGCCTTTCTTGCCACTGCTGTTTAAGGGAATCACTGCCGTTGTTAAAATTAGTCAGACCGTCATTAAGCGAATCTGGCTTCCCCAGTGGATTTTGCTGGTCAACACGTCACAAAAGGGGATTGCGTGAGCATCATAAACACGAAGCAGTTGCCAGCTGCCTGAATTTGGATCATGTGACCACGGGAGATCTCTGTCAGATCAGAAAGGTCGGTGATTTGAATCCCTAGTGCCGCGTAACGGAGTAAGCTCCCATGACTTGTCCCAGCTTCTGCCAACCTAGCAGTTCAAAAGCACGTAAAAAATGCAAGTAGGAAAATAGGAACCACCTTTGGTGGGAAGGGAACAGCGTTCCCTGTCCCTTCGGCGTTGAGTCATTCCGGCCACATGACCACGGAGACGTCTTCAGACAGCTCTGTCTCTTTGGCTTTGAAACGGAGATGAGCATCGCCCCCCAGAGTCAGGAACGACTAGCACACATGTGCGAGGGGAACCTTTACCTTTTAATATAGAAGAGGGAAGATTAAAGGAAAGGGAAAAAAATCTTTCTCCTTTCTTTGTATCTTGTAACACTTTATATTTAACTGGTGGGTTTTGTTTTGTTCCTCACGATACAAATTAGATATATCTTTTTCCCCCTCGCTTGAATGATACCTCAGGTGTCAAAACAAGCATTGTTTGAAACAAAAACACCATCCGAGGCAAAACACTCATCTTTTTTTTACCACAGAAATTCTCCCTTGCAATGACAGTTTTAATTTCTCCCATCTCAACCTGTCCTTCTTCATTTCATTCCTTGTCTTACCCATAGTTATTTTGAAAACAATGCACCGTTCGAATGCGTCATAATAACAATTTTACTCTCTTTCTCCAAAAACACTGCTTGTTTTCTCCCTGATTAAACAGGTCAATTTGGCAATTTTGCTAATTCTGACATTTTTATCCTCTTTTTTATTCTATTGTGGGATTGTCAATATTCTTGCATCTTGGCGCATAGAACAGTCTTACGGATGCTATAGTAATACAAAATGAATCTCCTGTGAGTCTTTTCTTATTCACTTTTGGGGTGGGTTATATTAATCTTTAAAATCCTTTGTCTCAATTGTGTGTATTTCTGCCCAAAATTGGCTTTTTTTTTTTTAACCACCATGCGTATTAAAATGTGCCATTGGGGAGTTGCAACATTTTCACATTTTCAACATGGACTTGAAATATCTTTGTATATTTTTGCTAATAAATTGGTGAAGCCAGTTTGAGCCCCCAAAGTTAGAAAATGGCCAACAGTGAGTTATAGTTCTGCTTTAGTTATGAAAGTCAGCTGGGTGACTTTGAGCCAATCATGAAAACCAACTGGAGAACTCTGGGCCAATCACCAGGTGGCAGTGAGTTCTAGTCCTGCCTTAGGCCTTAGGTACAAAAGAGGATTGAGTGACTTTGGGCCAATCGCTAGGAGACTGAGAGTTCTAGTCCTGCCTTAGGCATGAAAACCAACTGGACAACTCTGGGCCAATCACCAGGTGGCAGTGAGTTCTAGTTCCGCCTTAGGTACAAAAGATGATTGAGTGACTTTGTGCCAATCGCTAGGAGACTGAGAGTTCTAGTCCTGCCTTAGGCATGAAAACCAACTGGACAACTCTGGGCCAATCACCAGGTGGCAGTGAGTTCTAGTTCTGCCTTAGGCAGGACAGTCAGCTGGGTGACTTAGGGTGTGTGTATGTGTGTGTGTGTGAGAGAGAGAGAGAGAGGGAGGGAGGGAGGGAGGGAGGGAGGGAAGGAGGGAGGGAGGGATATATCCTCTTTCCAGGCCTTCTTTTAAATTATAAAAGGGAAAAGTATGGTTCCCCTCGCACATATGTGCTAGTCATTCCCAACTCTAGGGGGTGGTGCTCATCTCCGTTTCAAAGCTGAAGAGCCAGCGCTGTCCCAAGACGTCTCCGTGGTCATGTGGCCGGCATGACTCAACTCCCGAAGGCGCACGGAATGCTGTTCCCTTCCCACCAAAGGTGGTCCCTATTTTTCTACTTGCATTTTTTACCTGCTTTCGAACTGATAGGTTGGCAGAAGCTGGGACAAGTTACGGGAGCTCACTCCGTTATGCGGTGCTAGGGATTTGAACCGCTGAACGGCTGACCTTTCTGATCGACAAGCTGAGTGAATTAGCCACTGAGCCACCGTGTCCCATCTTTTAAATTATGACACCGTGTAAATTTTGTCCCATTCTTCACCTCAGGAGGCTCCAAGCTGGAGAGAGGAAAGGAGGAAAGAGATGGGGGAGGGGGAAGGGGAGAGGAAAAGGAGAGGGAGGGAGAGAGGGGGAAGGGGGGAGGTGAGAGGAAAAGGGAGAGAGGGGGAGAGAGAGCAGAGAGGGAGAAGGAGGGGGAGGCAGAGAGGGAAGAGAGAAGGAGAGAGAGGGAGAGAGGAAAAGGGGAGAGAGAGGGGGAGAGAGATGGAGGGAGGGGAGAGGAAAGAGGAAGGGAACTGAGAGAGAGGAGAGGGAGGGAGAGAGAGAGGAAAAGGGGGGAGAGGGAAAGAGGGAGGGAGAGAGAGAGGAGAGAGGATGGGAGGGGGAGAGAGGACAGTGAGAGAGAGGAAGGAAGGGAGAGAGGAAAAGGGGAGAGAGGGGGTGAGAGACAGAGGGAGGGTTGAGAGGCGGGAGATGAGAGAGGAGAGGGAGAGAGAGGAAAAAGGGAGAGAGAGGGGGAGAGACGGAGGGATGGGGAGAGGAGAGAGGGAGGGAGGTGAGAGACAGGAGAGGGAGAGAGAGAGGGAGAGAGAAGAAAAGGGGAGAGAGGGGGGGAGAGAGACGGAGGGAGGGGAGGAGGAGAGACAGAGGGAGGTGAGAGAGAGGAGAGGGAGAGAGGAAATTGGGAGAGAGGAGGAGAGAGGGGAGGAGAGGAGAGAGGATGGGAGGGGGAGAGAGAGAGGAGAGGGGGAGGGAACGGAGAGAGAGGGAGAGAGGGAGGGTGAGAGGAAAAGGGAGAGGGAGAGAGGGGGGAGATAAATTACCGTATTCCAGATTATTTGTTAGAAAATATGTTTGGCCACCGAAATGAAGGAGTGATATATTTCCCTTACGAAATCCGTATCTTGAAGGAACAAAAATCACAACGGTGGTTCCTGATTGAATCTTTTCAAAATCACCTCAGGGCCCTCCAGAATTTCAAATGCCCGGCAGTTACCTAAGCCTGCGCTCGGCTTCAGGGAACGGAGGAGAATATTATGATAGGCATTTATGACTGTCAGAGGCCAGCCATGAATACAAAAGCTGTTGTCATTTGTCTTCTTTGTTTAAAATATTTATAGGTCTGGCTCCCCCCTCAGCCTACGCCGTTTACATCAGGCATAAAGCAGAGGGCTAAATCACGCCAATCCAGGCAAGCTTCCTCTCATAAACTCTTGAGGCTTTATAATAGCAAGAAGAAGACATAATTGGGTTACTTCCTCAGGAAAAAACAAAAGACTAAATATGATATTCCTTCAGCCCTGTGAGGATTTTTTTAACAAAATGAGCAGGGTGAGAGATAGGTAAAGGTAAAAATTCTCCTCGCACATCTGTGCTAGTCGTTCCCGACTCTAGGGGGCGCTGCTCATCTCTGTTTCGAAGCTGAAGAGCCAACACTGTCCGAAGATGTCTCCGTGGCATGTGGCCGGCATGACTCAATGCCGAAGGCACACGGAACACTGTTCCCTTCCCACCAAAGGTGGTTCCTATTTTTCTACTTGCATTTTTTAACGTCCTTTCGAACTGCTAGGTTGGCAGAAGCTGGGACAAGTCACGGGAGCTCCCTCCGTTACATATGAAGAACGGTTGCAGGAACTGGGCATGTCTAGTTTAATAGAAAGAAGGACTAGGGGAGAGATGATAGCAGTCTTCCAATATCTCAGGGGCTGCCCCAAAGAAGAGGGAGTCAAACTATTCTCCAAAGCACCTGAGGGCAGGAAAAGAAGCAATGGGTGGAAACTAATCAAGGAGAGAAGCAACTTAGAACTGAGGAGGAATTTCCTGACAGTGGGAACAATTAATCAGTGGAACAGAAGTTGGTTCCAGAAGTTGTGAATGCCCCAACACTGGAAGTCTTTAAAAAGATGTTGGATAGCCATTTGTCTGGAACGGTATAGAGTTTCCGACCTAGGAAGTGGGTTGGACTAGAAGGCCTCCAAGGTCCCTTCCAACTCTGGTCTTGTATTGTATTGTATTGTATACTGTCAGGAAATAGCTCTCCTCCTTATTCTCCTTCACTTCTCAAATGGAAACATCTTGAATTAAGGCCAACATAAATGTAGGGCAGAGGGTAGAAATCAGGGGGTCTATTAATTTGGAAAAAGCATTCTTCAGGAAGCTTCCTCTAGAGGTTGATTCTCTCTCAAGCCTTCAAGGCCCAATTAAGCAGCAATTAATTGACTTGGTTATAGGAGGCTGCTTGGATGCAATCTAAAAACAAAAAGGAAGAAGGCATGCTTTGCAGGTTTTTAGGATTTGGGGGTGGGGGTGTTCAGCCTTCCTGTTAGTCTTCTCTACTTTCAAATCAGATTTCTTGCCTGAAGGCTTCTTTATTTGGATCCTCCAGTTCTTCTGTTTCTACACACACACACACACACACACACACACACACACACACACACACACACTTCTCCCTCTTGGCCTTATTTTCGACTGCTCAAAATTCTTCTGAACTTAAAGCTGTTGCTTCCTCGTATAAACATATCCTACAGCTATAAAACTTATCTTGGCATTTAAGTAGGTGCTAACTTTGCATATCCCTGTCCAGATGCTATGTTGATAGTCCCAGACACAAGTCTGCCTGCCTGCCTGCCTGCCTGCCTGCCTGCCTGCCTGCCTGCCTGCCTGCCTGCCTGCCTGCCTGCCTGCCTGCCTGCCTGCCTGCCTACCTACCTACCTACCTACCTACCTACCTACCTACCTACCTACCTACCTATCTATCTATCTATCTATCTATCTATCTATCTATCATCTCTATCATCTGCCTATCTATCCATCTAGAGAAAGCCCTGGGAACTTGACTTTCTTTTCTTTTTTCTTTTTGTTATATCCTTGTTTGGGGGAGGAGGGGATCTGCGTCAACTCCTAGTAAACCTTGTTCTAAAATGCCGGGTTGATTTTCATCCTTTCTATTCGACTGTTAGGAATATAATCTAACGGCTGGGTTGGCAATATATAAATCATGTAACAATGCTATATACCTGTTTCTTTAAATCATACTGTAAAATGTGATTAGTTGCTGTTTCCTCAATCGGCCATAAGAGGGAGCCAGAATGACTGTTAGCTCTCTGTTTGTTAGATGCTGGGCTCATCTGGTCTGAGTGTTTTAGAAGCTGGCTGTTAGAAAGTGCCGTGACCTATTGTATGTTTTGCAACTGCTAGCAAACTTTGAGTACCAGACTGTTTGTATGTTTATGGACTATGTTATTTGGATTATCCCTTAATTGAAAGACATTGATGACTGACTGCCTTATCCGTGTATGACTTGGACCGTTTGATGGACTCTGATACCTCTATTTCCACGAAAGTAAAAGCCTATTTAAACTGCAGTGTCTCTGTATGCTGGTTTGTGTGTTCTCCAACACAACTCTCACAACGCTTCTCTGAACGCACTCGCTCTCCCAACGGGGAACTTACCTAACACAGACAAGTGTCCATCACATCTTTTGTTGTGGTTCTTGCGTGCGAGAAATGCGCAGCCTAGCCTTGGATGGGGGTAAAAAAGGGAGAGACGGTTCGCTTGGAATGTAGGAAATTGCACATTTGTGATTTGCTACATTGAGCTTCCTTTTGCCGATTAAAAGAGATAAGTTAATGCAGCGTAAATGTTTGGGATGAGGCAGGCTAACCGATGAGAGCTGAATTCTTGGAAAAGTACAAAAGAATTGCATTTCTCCCCCTCATGGGTTGGCTTGGAGTCCTTCCAACAGAGCAGGTCAATGTAACTTTTATTATTATTTATTTAGTTTGTCAAACATGTACAAGATAACAGGTATAAGTGTAAACATGGGAATGAGCACATGAAATGAGTACAGATAAATGGGGACAGTAGGACAGGAACGGTAGGCGCGCTGGTGCGCTTATGCACGGCCCCTTTATGGACCTCTTAGGAATGGGATGAGGTCCACCGGTAGACAATTTGAGATTGAAGCTGTGGAGGGTTTGAGGCTGTAACCACGGAGTCAGGTAGAGCATTCCAGGCGTTGACCACTCTGTGGCTGAAGTCGTATTTTCCACAATCGAGTTTGGAGCAGTTGACCTTGAGTTTGTATCTGTTATGTGCTCTTGTGTTATTGCGGTTGAAGCTGAGGTAGTCATTGACAAGCAGGACATTGTAGCAGACAATTTTGTGTACTATGCTTAGGGAAGAGAGGCACACTCATATGCAGAGTTCTGGTTCACCAGAATGACAACCTGCTGTTTATCTTCTGCAAATCATCAGGAGTTAATTAACAGGACAGAGATTTTATGGGTGGCCAGATGTCTGAACAAGAAGATCAGAAACCCAACAGGGTTCTCCCAAACCAAACCAAACTTCAAAAAGAATAGAATAGAATAGAATAACAGAGTTGGAAGGGACCTTGGAGGTCTTCTAGCCCAACCCTCTGCTCAGGCAGGAATCACTACACCAGTTCAGACAAATGGTTATCCAACATCTTCTTAAAAACATCAAGTGTTGGAGCATTCATAACTTCTGGAGGCAAGTTGTTCTATTGATTAATTGTTCTCACTGTCAGGAAATTTCTCCTTAGTTCTAAGTTGTTCCTCTCTTTGATCAGTTCCCCCCTTTTGCTTCTTGTCCTACCCTCAGGTGCTTTGGAGAATAGTTTGACTCCCCCTTCTTTGTGGCAGCCCCTGAGATATTGGAAGACTGCTATCATGTCTCCCCTAGTCCTTCTCTTCACTAGACTAGCCATGCCCAGTTTCTGCAACCATTCATCGTATGTTTTAGCCTCCAGCCCCCTAATCATCTTTGTTGCTCTTCTCTTCACTCTTTCTAGAGTCTCAACATCTTTCTTTACATTGTAGCAACCAAAACTGGATGCCTTATTCCAAGTGTGGCCTTACCAAGGCCTTATAAAGTGGTATTAACCCTTCACGTGATCTTGATTCCATCCCTCTGTTGATGCAAGAGACAGATCCTTGAATAGGGACTTTTAAGGATGTGTCCTTTATGCAAACTCAACAATTCTGTGTTGAGTGCACATGAAGATTCTCAGTCATTCAGATCACACTTTTCCCAAAGGCGCAAAGAAAACCCAGTTGCCTCTTGAAAAAGCACCTTTGGGACATCCTGTGTCATATCTCAATCTCCTTCCTCACTTATTATAGGGATCAACTGATTCCTCCATCAGCGAGACGAGAAGAACAGAATCCTCCATCTCTCAGCTGGAAGTTCAGCTCTGTCAATATCCTGGAATCCCTGAATTATACATCACTGCTCATCGCAGATGAATTGATATCCGGGATTCTGTTCCCTAAGCCCTTTTCCCTCTTCGTGCTTGAGACCGAGAACAAATTATTATTTCTATGTACTCAGAAATGGCAATTTTTTTGGCTTGGAAACTGGAATTAAAAAAATATCAGACCTTTTGCTAGATTTTCTTTGAATCGAAGTGCAACATGGGAGAGGTGTGTGGTTGCATTTAAGTACTCCTGGTATCCGTCGAGAAGATGTCACTCTGAAAGATATGAAACCTTTCATTTAGTATAGTACAGCCTGTATTGTCATTGTGTACATCATGTATATGATGAAATTGGTTTTAGCCTCACTGGTGCAATCTATGTCACAAAATATACAAACAACATAAATAGTATAAAGAATAATCCCTATGCAAGTACTATATTTTTTGGACTATACGACACACCTTTTTCCCCTAAAAAAGAGGGTGAAAATCTGGGTGCATCATATACACTGAATACAGCATTTTTGGCCTCCTGAACCCCCACCCCCAAATGGCCATGCATAGCCTTTAGGAGGCTTCCAGAGTGCTCCTGGGGAGGGCAAAAATGAGCAAAAAAGGGGGTGGTTTTGCTCATTCCCCCCCCCCAGTCCCCAGGAGCACTCTATAAACCACCTAAAGGCTATGTATATTCTTTTTTGGTTAAAAAAAAACCAGACCCATTTTCGCTCGTCTCTCCCCCCCCCCAGCCCCCAGGAGCAATTTGCAGGCCTCTCTGCATGCATATTTTTTCTCAAAAAGATGACGCATGCAGAGGGTTTGAGAAATCTGCAGAGTGCAAAAACTTTTTTAAATATTTTACCTTGGTGCATCTTATACTCTGGTGTGTCCTGTACTCTGAAAAATACGGTAATTAGGAAAAAGAAAAAGAAAAGACTAGTTATACGTTTCCATTTCTAACAGGGCCTGGTAACATGAGGTCATCAGCATTTTGGACTCCAAATCCAGTAAACTGTCTCAAGGGTGGCCATGCCAGCTAATACTGGGGTTTTAGTTATATTCTGAAGGCTGACTTAACTATTGTACGGAGGCAAAATCCTGCATTTTTTCATATTCCGTATGTCTTGGAGAAGAGCCAGTTTGATATAGTGGTTGTGACATCGGGCTAGAAACAAGGAGACCATGAGTTCTAGTCACACATTAGCTAGCTACTTGATCTTGGGCCAGTCCCTTTTGTTATGACCGAAGCTTCCCAAGCGCATGAAGCAAACTCCTTGTCCCGACAAAAAACCTCTTTTATTAATTGACTGTGAATTCTGCTCATTCACATCCAGCAAAGTCTTTCAAGGGAGGATTTATGGTCACAGACCTTATCTGGCTTGGAGAGCTGCCAAGACGATCTCTGCAGAACTTGGCAAGGAGTCTCAGAGAATCACAAACCAATTAAGCGAAGTAATTGTCTCCTGAAAACTCCACTCCTCTTTTGCTCCTCTTTTGTTTCCTCTGGGAGGGGCCATTCATCATCCACCTGTGGCCTTACTCCCAAGTCGACCCCTGTACTTTAGCTGTTCCCTTCATCTGGCAACTGTGCATGCACATATGGGAACAGGCTCCAGCTGTTCTTCTGCCTCACTGATGTCTGACTCTGAAGGCAGCTGATAACTGTCAGATGGTTCTGGCCCCCTCTCTGCCTCCGACACAGAGCCCTCATCAGAGCCTTCCCCAGACTCCAGGACTGGCCCATCTTCCTCCCCAACCTCCTCACTGTCCGAATCTACTACCAGCTCTTCTGGCTGCTGGCTGGCCACAACACCTTTCCTTCAACCCCAGGAAGGTGGCAATGACAAAAACTTGCCAAGAAAACTGGAGGAACTGGTCAAGGCAGTCTCCGAGAATTGGACGCAATTGAATGTCTTTGAGGCGATAACCTCCTTTTTGTAATGTGCCTTGTATATTTGTTTCTCTTCTCCAGGTTCCCTCAAAAGCCCGGTGAACAAGACAGCTCTCACTTTAGTTGCCGTGAGCTCTTGCATCCTGGCTATGGTCTGTGGCACCCAGATCTCCTGTCCACTCACGGTCAAAGTGACCCTTCATGTCCCTGAACACTTCATTGCTGATGGTAAGAACTTTCTGCTTCTCTGCTCTTTGGGGTAAGGATCGGGCTTCTCTAAGGATATGACTTAGCCATGCTTTCTAAGCAGCTTTATCTCTCAAGTACAACAAGTGGATTTGCTTCTGGGTAGTTCTTCATTCTGCCTGTCGACAGACCCTTGCCAGAATAAAGCTATTCCCACAACTATACTGTATTCTGTGCATTCCTATGGAGTTTCTTCCGAATTATGTTGTCCCTTTGTCCTCTATAGAAAAGTTACAGTTTCCTGTAACTCCAATAACACTCCATCACAGCAACTTGGCCAATTAGAGGATACGGTCATAAAATTCTATATTCCTATTCCTATTCTTTATTCCTATTCTACTCTATTCCATTCCACTCTATTCTATTCTATTCTATTCTTCTTGTAATCTATTTTATTCTGTAACCTGTTCTGTGTTCTGTTCTATTCTATACCATTCCATATTCCATTTTATTTTGTTCTATTCTATTCTATTCCATCCCATTCTCCTATCCTATCCTATTCTATCCTATCCTATCCTATCCTATCCTATCCCATTCCATTCCATTCTTCTATCCTATCCTATCCTATCCTATCCCATTCCATTCCATTCTTCTATCCTATCCTATTCCATTCCATTCTTATATTCTATTCTATTCTATTCTTTCTACTCTACTCTAATTCTATTCTACTCTATTCTAATTCTATTCTATTCTACTCTACTCTACTCTATTCTAATTCTATTCTATTTTTTCTATTTACTTTACTCTAATTCGATTCTACTCTACTCTAATTCGATTCTACTCTACTCTACTCTATTCTACTCTAATTCTACTTACTCTACTCTATTCTACTCTACTCTACTCTTGTTCTATTCTATTCCATTCCATTCTATTCTATTCTACATAAGGGCTTCTCCTACATGTATATATAGACATACTTGTTTTCTTACACAACACTTTCACGAAAGAATAATTCTGTTTCATTCAAATTATTCATATCTAATCCACATGTGTCTGATAAGCCAATGAAAAGTCAGCAGTGGCTTGCCCAAAACTGTGTGTCACATAGTGGCTGACCCGGAATTACCAAGAATGATGGGCAAAAACCTGGTTTGTTCTCCTCCACTGTTGCTCCACAAAATGTTTACTTTTTTTGGTATTACACATGTTACATACTGATTAGACCTCTGATCCATAATTGATGTTGTTCTTTTTAAAAAAATAATAATAAAGAAATTATATAAATGGGGTCATCGTCCCCACATTTAGAAAACCGAGTCTCTGGTTTAAACCGTGCATTGATATTTTAATCGTGACATTTGGAAATAACTTTTTTCCCCGCCTTTTCCACCTTGGCATTTGCAAAGGGCTCCGGCGTTGAACCCTTGGCTAATTTGCAGCAGAAAAACATCCTCGATTTTGGATGCCTTCGCAACTCCAGGCTTGGGTGTTTATTTTTGCCATTTCTGTCCTGCCCTTTTATTTATGAGCTCTCTGAATAATAACTCCTTTGAGTGCAATTGTTAATCGATACCGATGGGGCCAAAAATGGGACAGCCGACCCATGAAATATTCCAATTAAAAGAAGAACATGAGCCTTTTCTATGCTGCACATCAGCCAGGATTCTACATAGATTTAAACATCTCCGAAGGGACCTGCAAACATGTCACCTCCTTGGTTTCAGAATAACCGAGTTGGAAGGGACCTTGGAGGTCTTCTAGTCCAACACCCTGCACAAGCAGGAGACCCAATGCCACATCGGACAGATGGTTGTCCAATCTCTTCTTTAAAACTTCCAGTGTAGTAGCATTCACAACTTCTGGAGGCAAGTTGTTCCACTGGTTAATTGTTTTCACTGTCAGGAAATTATTTCTAGGTTACTTCTCTCCTTGGTTAGTTTCCATCCATCACTTCTTCTCCTTTAAGTGCTTTAGACAACACAGTTCTAGGCTGCAAAAACAGAGGAATAGAATCAAGATCACATGAAGCGTTAATACTACTTTATAATGCCTTGGGAAGGCCACACTTGGAATACGGCATTCAGTTTTGGTCCCCACAGTATAAAAAAAGAGGTTGACACTCTAGAAAGAGTGCAGAGAAGAGCAACAAACAGGATTTAGGGGACTGGAGGCCAAAACATATGAAGAATGGTTGCAGGAACTGGGTATGTCTAGTTTAATGAAAAGAAGGACTAGGGGAGACATGATAGCAGTCTTCCGATATTTCAGGGGATGCCCCAAAGAAGAGGGAGTCAAGCTATTCTCCAAGGCACCTGAGGGTAGAACAAGAAGCAATGGGTGGAAACTAATCAAGGAGAGAAGCAACTTAGAGCTAAGGAGAAATTTCCTGACAATTAGAACAATTAACTAGTGGAACAACTTGCCTCCACAAGTTGTGAATGCTCCAACACTGGAAGTTTTTAAGAAGAGATTGGATAACCCTTTGTCTGAAATGGTACAGGGTTTCCTATCTAGGCAGGGGGTGGACTAAAATACCTCCAAGGTCCTTTCCAACTCTATTCTATTCTATTCTATTCTATTCTATTCTATCATTCCATTCCATATTCTATGCTATGCTGTTCTACTCTACTCTACTCTACTCTACTCTACTCTACTCTACTCTACTCTACTCTATTATATTATATTATTATATTATATTCTGTAGCAACAAGCCAAGCCCTTTCAGTTTTTCAAATGATCATGCAATACCCTTCCATGGCCCTTCGTTGAGCGGGAATCCGTCTTACACATTTTCCATTTGAAAAACATTAAAAAAAAAAGTCTAATCTCAGGTGCCTTTTCCACTCACCAGACAATGGAAAGACCAGCTTTTGATGATGGAAGATGGAAGGAGTAGTTCCCAGAAACCATTGCTTCTCCTTATTGCTCCCTGCTTCCAATATTTCTTGAGTTTCCATGACCTTATTTGCCCCCCCCCTGCAATGTCGATCAAGCGCAACCTCGCAGAGACCCGAGCCAAATTCAATTTTCTTCTCCCACATAGGAACTGAGCTTTCAGAAGGCCTTAAATTTTTCATCGTGTTCCCATATATTTTTTTTCTTCTCCTCCTGCTGGTACATTTTCTGCCTCTGATGGGAGGGCAAATCGATGCTTTTTTCCTGGCCTTCTGGAGCGAAAGGATTGGAGGCGCGTTAGTTTTCTCCAAGCGCATAAACATTTTCTTAAAAATGTACCCTGTCATTTTCAGCGAAGCAGCGAGTAGAAACCTACATTGTTAATCCCACTGTGGTATGTTTTAAGGGGGTTTCTCCTGGATCTCGCCCCATAGAATAGAATGGAATGGAATGGAATAAATAGAATATGGAACAGAGTGGAATGGAATGGAATGGAATGGAATAGAATAGAATAGAATAGAATATGGAATGGAATGGAATATGGAGTGGAATAGAATAGAATAGAATATGGAATGGAGTGGAGTAGAATAGAATAGAATATGGAATGGAATGGAATAGAATGGAGTGGAATAGAATAGAATAGAATAGAATAGAATAGAATAGAATAGGAATAGAATAGGAATAGAATATGGAATGGAATGCAATGCAATGGAATAGAATAGCATTCTGACCCCAAGTTGGAATTTCTGCCCCCCTCCAACCTGCACAAAAAGACCCCAAAGGGGGAGACTCTGCAGCAACACAAACGTTCATTGCATGTATCCCTCCCAGGGGCCGTAGTTTGAGGACCCCTGATTTAGTGCAATATAAAAAAATGCAAATAATTTTTCTACGGACCACCAGCATTTTCTTGCAGACCACCAGTGGTCCACGGACCACCGGTTGGTGACCCCTGTTCTAGAAGACCTCCAAGATCCCTTCCAGCTGTGTCAATCTGGTAAGCTCGCTTGAAGCAAAGAAAGGCGTTTCCTCTGTGCTCCTCTGGCCACAATAAGCTAGCATTTCAGATTCTCCTTGGCAGCTCAGCCTGCAAACCGCCCATCAAAAGTTACTTCTCTTCCCCACAGTTTAGAGCCGTATTTAAAAGTGTCATTTCGGAGATCATTCTCATTCCTGGTGCCGTTTCACTTGGTCCTTTGTGTTTTCCATCTTCCGAAAAGCCATTATGTCTCGATTGAAGACTGCCCCACCTCCTCCCCTCTTCCAAGGGATATTAATCTGTTTTATTGGTCTTTCATTGGCAGCTCTGATGGAAATCTTCTGCGCCCTGCATAACTTTCCTAGCAGAATTTTCCTCCCATCCTTCCGATACATGCACGGCTCGATTAAGTTGCTTCAGCCTGTGATGTCAACATACGTACACAGGTCAAAAGAAGCTGATAAATGCATAGCCATGCAAATGGGAGGGCAGTCAACCTCTGATCCTATTAAACTTGGAAGAAATTGCCAATTGTTCTCACCGATGTTGATAGAAGAGTATGTTTGAGATCAGGGTGGAACCTGGTGCTCTCTGGATTTTGGTGGTTTTCTTGCAGGCATTTCATTACCCAAATAGGTAACATCATCAATCCTAGAAGCGAGTGGGATTTGCTCCATGTTTATATACAGTTCCTCCTTGCACTGATGATGTTACCTAGTTGGGTAATTAAAGCCAAGGTGATCCTTTGTTTCTGCACCTCTGCACCTGACTGGAATTGGATGGGTGGCAGCTTCCACCCATCCAATTCCAGTCAGGTGCAGAGGTGCAGAAACAAAGGATGACCTTGGCTTTCTAGAAAGAATTTTGTTTTGGCTACATATCATCTAACTCCGTACAATCCCCCCCTCCCATTTTCCCACCATAGAAAAGGCATAGTAGGGTAATAGAAAGTGTGGCAGGCCAGAGATCCAAAATGAAATATGGCTTGCAGGCCTGGCACCAACCTTCCAGGGGGCAGCTGGTGACTATCCCAATGGATATAGAATTAGGGCAAGCCACGTTTTTCATGGAGCAGCTCCAGATGTTATCTTGTTTGCCTGTTGACAAAGGAAGATTATGGTTGCTCTGTCTCCTGACTCGCATTGAGCCAATTTCCAATATATCTCAGCCAGCAGGGAGAACTCCGAGCTGACTTGCAGCCTCTGAAACAGATCCAAGTTGGGAAGGCAAAAAACAAAATAAAAATACAACATTGATCATCCATTTGTTTTATCTTGCTTTCTATGCAACAGATGGAGCACAAAAGGGTTTTTTTTTTTAAAAAAAAAAAAAGAAGAAGAAGAAGCAAAATGCATCCGGAATTGAGAAGGGATGGAAAGGGGGAAAGGAGAGCGATTTTTCAAAAGCAAGGAACCTTGATGTGTGTTTTGGATCTCAAAATCAATGAAAACTGTCGCCATTGTGTTTGATGTGCGGTCTGGAGCTGGCTCATTTTCCCCGCTTGGGATTTATGCTTTAAAAAGGACAATAAGTGGCTCTTTTATCTTCAACAAGATGAAATTCCCACATCTTTAACTTTCCAGAGATAGGTTGTCGGTAATCATTCCAATTCGGGCATATTCCCATCTTGTATTTTGTGTGTGGCTGGGGGATTCTGGGAGTTGAAGTCCACAGGACTTAAAGTCGCCAAGGTTGAGAAACACTGCCCTGGATCATTTCAGACAATTTGGTTGCCCAATCTCTTCTTTAAAAAGTGATGGAGCATGCACAATTTCTGGAGGCAACGTGTTTCACTAATTAATTATCCTCACTATCAGGAAATTTCTTCTTAATTATAGGTTGCTTCTTTCCTTGGTTAGAACTTAGAATAACAAGAGTTGGAAGGGGCCATGGAGGTCTTCTAGTCCAACCCCCTGCTCAGGCAGGAAACCCTACACCACTTCAGACAAATGGTTGTCCGATCTCTTCTTAAAAACTTCCAGTGTTGGAGCATTCAACACTTCTGGAGGCAAGTTGTTCCATTGATTAATTGTTCTCACTGTTAGGAAATTTCTCCTTAGCTCTAAGTTGCTTCTCTCCTTGATTAGTTTCCACCCATTGCTTCTTGTTCTACCTTCAGGTGCTTTGGAGAATAGCTTGACTCCCTCTTCTTTGGGGCATCCCCTGAAATATCGGAAGACTGCTATCATGTCTCCCCTAGTCCTTTGCATCAAACTAGACATACCCAGTTCTTGCAACCGTTCTTCATATGTTTTGGCCTCCAGTCCCCTAAATCCTGTTTGTTGCTCTTCTCTGCACTCTTTCTAGAGTCTCAACCTCTTTTTTTATAGTGTGGGGACCAAAACTGAATGCAGTATTCCAAGTGTGGCCTTCCCAAGGCATTATAAAGTAGTATTAACACTTCATGTGATCTTG